>NC_141757.1:95423910-95723910 GCF_982258835.1 Parasteatoda tepidariorum | reverse complement strand
ATTCCTTATAATTCAAATTTTACTTCTAGAAAAAGGTCTTTAAAAACAATCATACTCTAAACTAAATTGTTTGTTCATATTACTTTTTTTTAAAAAACGTTTTACCACTTTGGATAGAATATTGTAAGTCATCAACTTGATGGAGTCAAATGAATAATACGCAATAATCAAAAACATATTTATCACTGTTTACTGCATTTTAAAGCTCAAACTGGTAACTGAAATTTAAAAATCATAAATATTGTTTGCATAACAGAAATTTTTATTTGATAACATAATAGTTTGTTTTTGTTAATACATAAATGTAATCCCAGAAAATAATGGGAGATGAAAGTTAATAATTATTTTTCACTATTATATTGAATTGCTTTTAACCCTCAACTTCTCTATAACTTAGTTTTTAATAAATTTTGTGGTTGTGGTTAAGTTTAAATGGTAAATAATTACACATTAAACATGTATATTACAGTCTAAGTAAACAAATTATTAATATTATAAATATAAAGTATTGACAAAAATTTAAAAAAAAGAAGTGAAATAATTTATTAGTTTAAATAAAGAGAATTATAAAAAAAAAGAGCAGGTTTCCACCTCTTAAGAATTTTATTTTTCTGGTTTTGAAAATTCTTATACGCATTTAAATTCGTAAGTTGTCCAAATGATGATATGAATTTGTTATGTAAATCAGTCGAATTAATAAAAAGAAATTCAGGGTCAAATTTAGTGAAATTTTCATATTGCTTACGAAGGAAAAAAAATTTTTTTCACACGATTGTGTACCCTGTGACAATTTTTTTTAACTTTTAAAATAACTTTTACTAAGCTTTGCGGGATTACAAGATTAACAAAAAGCTTTAAAAAATTAAAATCTCTAAATTTGACTGAATATATTAAAAGTTATTAAAAATTTAAAAAAGGAATAACATTAAAAAAATTTTGAAATGAAATTTATAAAAAAATAACAAAATAAACATTTAATGTTTTTGTGACAAATTTTAGCACATATGTTAAAAGTATCAATCATCAACTTCGTAAAAATAAAGTTCTTGCTGTGTTTAAAAATAAATATTTCGAAAAAGGTGTCGTGTCTCTTAAGATGTTGTAAAAGTATATAAAACACTGCATTATTTTTTTTCTAGAGGGACTGGATGGGATTGAATGCAAAGCTTATTAGCGCAAAAGCCGGATGCGCTCATACTGCTCTAAATTTAAACCATAGTATAAAATTACCATGGTAGAGAAATTACACGATGTTCATAAACTAAGCATAGTGAAAAAAAGGAGGAAAGATCGACGGAGTATTCTCTTCTACACAAGATCCATGATCCTTGTTTAAATGGTGCGAAAATAAAATAAAAGAAACTCCCGTATAGAGATCAGAAATCAAAAGTTTTAAAATTTGGTACAACTTACAATATCTTACGGTAGAATAACTTGTACTGATCCAGAAATGCTTAGATGCTTTTTTTTTTCCAATTCAAAAATAATATTTTCAAGTGAGAAAAAGGACACTAATTTTGAGCTAGCAATTCTAGAATATACGCATTTTCAAAATAACTCTCCAATTTCCAATTTTTAAGTAAATTATTTGATTGTAGGGAAAAACGTGCAAAATTCTGAACTACATTTTATTATGAAGGATGTTTCGTAATGGCCACCCATAGTATAGAATTTTAGAATTCGTGTCAGAAATGAAGCAACAAAATGTATATCCATAATTTATAAGGGAGGATAAAACAAAAACGCTATAGAAAAGTACGGAAATACTAGTGAGGAAGGCGGAATTAAAAACAACAAAACCACAATCAAATATAGTTTGATTCTCTTAATCTCACCTTCCTCAGTAATGATTCGCTAGATTTTTACAGCGTTTTTTGCGCATTTAAATATTAATAAGTGTTTCTAACTGTTCCTACCTGTTTAAATTCATTTTTTTAATCTTTTTTCATTTATTAAGTGTTGTCATTACAGAACTCCCTGTTACAACTCATAAGAATTAAAACAAGTGTTTTGTTAAGAGCAGACAAGGATAATTATTAACAGTAACAGAAAACATCCTTAGGGATCAATATTAAATGCTCATTATCAAAGTACTCATTATCAATACTCATTATCGAGTCGCGTTAATTAGTGTTTTTTAAACAGACGGGGAAAAAAAACAGATTTTGATTATGCCGAAAATTTCTTTTAGCGTAATTTACGCAAACGCAAAGTTATTTATCGAAGTATATTTTGAAAACATGCAAATAAATAATACTTTCACTAAATTCTGATTGCAGAATTGTATTGATATAATTCAGCCACGAAAATTTAAAAGAGGATATAAAATACCAACCGCCGAATTTCTCGAATTCTGATTGAGTGACGGCTTTGTATTTTATATGCTTGGAAAGATACTGCCAAGTTGAGTAAATATCCAACATTAGTAAATTTGCGAAAATTAAATAAAGATAATTAAAAGCATATTTAGAATTTTCCATCTCCGTCACATCTCCTTGGACTATTGAGTTCGTACCATAGAGTTGAATGTTGGTACCATAGAGTTCGTACCCAGATCATCAATAGACTGCATACGCCCAGTATTTGGTGCACCCATGTCCGTGACAATCGAGGCTCGTTCTTTGTGACAGAATCAACTGTCCAAGAACCAAAGATTCACACAGATTACGCAAATTACTTATAGAACCGTACTTTATAATTTATTGGATTTTGGAATCTCTCGAAAAGTTTTGAGTACTATTATTTAGCTGTTGAGGCCATTATCACCGTGACAACCAAACCACAATCAATTGACAGGTGTATATATTTTATGACGCCGACAAAGCAATTGGCTATTGACCTCAATCTGTATTGCTTTAAATTTGTAATGCAGTGCCCTCTGATAGAAACAGATTTATGAAGGCATTCCATCATTTTTGAAAGCTTCAGAGCGTTGCCAAAGAACACAAGACAAGTTGACAAACGCGTTAATATTTTTGAAGGATCCAACCATAATGTGGAAAACGATTTTAACTTTGTTTTTCAGTTTACCTAAAGATTGGCAGACAATATTTCCCTTCTTTTTTTTTTTATAACGAAAGCGTGGCAGACGATTCACGGAAGAAATTATTTTCGCTTTGGATTACTTTTGTTCTTTTTTTTAAAACCTGAGATGAAGTTCTTAGTTTCGCGACCTTGCCCTCCAGCTCGGAGGGAAGAAGGACACCTGGGAAGGGATAACAATAGGTGCGTAATTTGCTTTTTAAAGGATGGGCATGCGTTGGGGGCAAAAGTAACATCATGAAATCTTTTGAAGTCGTCCATGAAATAAGCGGCAATTGCTCAACAATATGCTTGGTTGATAGCGTGATCGCCCTTTTCCTCTTTCTCGTGGGTCCCAAAATTTTGTTTTTTCAATGAAAGCAGGAAATGTTAGAAATAACAATTTCATTTGAACGAGTAAATTTGGCGACTATGTTTTTGTTTCAGTTTAATGGTGCACTATCTTTTCGAGTGAAGGAACACTTGCGCAGCAGGTTAATTAACGAATGGCCACACTCATGTTGGCGGCAAATATGATAATTTTTAAATAAACATAGTGTTTTAAGCACTTAAATTTTTTTAATCAAAGAAACTGGCAATATATTTTTGGAAAATTAAATACTTTTAATTATTAGAATTTATTCAAAAATGAAAAAACTGCCACTTTTCCTAAATTTTTTTCTCCTTTTTTTATTTTTTTATCATTAGTTGAATTATATAAAGAAAAAGGTTAAAAGAAATATAATCCTCACGGTATGAAAGTGTAAAAAAATACACACATATTTAAACTAAAGAATATTTATAGGGTTTAAACAAAAACCAAAAATTAAAACATTACAGAATTAAAATAAAAAAAATAGAAAATGAGACTCAATATTTATTTGATATTATACTTCAGATATTATATTACAGGTTTTACGAATTTTAAATAGGAAATGTTTCCATTTTCGTCTCTTCCTAAAAAAATACTAAGCTACCAACAATCTAAAACAAAATAAATTACAAACAGTGGGAAGTTTAAAAATCCACGTTTTACTCCATTTTTTGAATTTTTCAGGTTGCAATAACATTGCATTAAAATATCATACTAAATACCGCGCACAAATGCAGATGCTTCTGAAAAAAAAAGAAGGAAAAATAACTTATATTTACGATGAAATATGCACAAATAAATAGTATCAAATAGCGGTTATTTAAATGCTCGAGTGTAATATATATAGTAGTATATATCGTAATAATATCGCAGTTAAAGTAACAGAATCATTAAAATCACGTGGGAAAACAATGCAGTAATTGCAACAACAAAAATGCTTACATTTATGATGAAATCAGCACGAATAAAGATCTTCGGGAAATAATTATTTAAATGCGAGTTGCGAGTTGGCCCATGTCCAAGAGGTCGTGGGTTCGATCCCCGTCGGACAAAGACTCCTCGTGTAGTAAATGGTGACTGATGCACGCTAAATCTGTCAAGTCACAAAGGCCTCCATGTTCCCATAACAAATCATACCTCTGGGGGTACTGATCCAGGAGTTTCTTTGTCATCTGGATTGGTTCAAAATTGCAAGGCTACGGAGTTGAACATTAGTAGTTGTAAACCCAAAATTGGGTCCGCTGTTCAACGACGGTTATAAAACAAAATAAAAATCATCAGATCAGAAATTTGAAGCAATATATTTCAAGTTTCTAAATCTTATAGTTTTTGCGCAGTAAAATAAAATGCAATGTTATGTTGAACACTCAAAACATAGGTGGTGGCTCTTACCATTGTTAAATATACAGAAAAGATAAAATTTTAATACAATAATTTCAATATTTTTTTAATAATTAATAACATAAATGATAAAAATTATTATACATTTTATATCTTTTTTTCTCAGCTAAGAGGATCATGACGCAATTTAGGTTTCCCTATCGAATTTAGAGAATAACTTAAAGCATTTTAAATCCTTCAAGAACTTGAAGATTGAAAAATTTTTTTGAACTAGCTTTAATAAACATATCTGCAATGATTTGTACAGCATAAACATATCTTTTTAACTTTAAAAAAATGTCACGAATCTTTCTTTTAAGTTTTAAAATAAATCTCTTTAAATCTATGATCTCTTGGTGGGACAGAAAAACTAAAAAATAAACAAACCACTCATAATTAAATACACTCGCAAAAGAATTAAAAGAAGGGAAAAAAATAGACGGGCAAATTCTGAGGTATGCCATCCTACGGTTGTATGCATTCAGCGAAGATTCAAAAACAAACAGCACAACCAAAAGTAAAAGAAAGAAGAACAAATATGAAAAAAGAAAGATTCACGACTATGGATAAGCCACGCATACAATTCGAAACAATACATTTCCCTAACAGCTATTAATTTCATCCTACAGACATCTATTTTAAAAAACTCATTTCAACTCTATTGCTTATCGGTTTTGAGAGGCGAAAAAAAAAATGGTTGTAGACATCGCTAATTTTTCAGGAGTGCGAATGAAAACATTTTTTACTTGTTGCCCTCCCGCCAACTGTCAAACCTATTTATCCCAATGCAAATAGCTGTCAGATTCAGATGAAGATTTGTTCCTTAAAGATGGCAACACTAACCTGGCCTGAAACAAATGGTCTTTTGTGACTTTTGACGGGATCCGAGTTTTTTGGGCGTTTCTGATTTGAATGTGTGTATACTAATGATTAGGGTGTACGTTTGCTAACTTATCTAAAAGCATTCCTTTGGTTTGTTTGCTTTTTTTCATGAGGGAATTTCCTGGGTTGCAAAATTTGAACATGTTGAGACTATTAAATGGAATTTTCTTTTAAACAGTTCAAGTGTATTTTTAAAGTATTTCATTTAGAACATTCAAATAGAAACTCCATCAAAATGTCTAAAAAGAGAGTCAACATCAGTTTTGTTCTTATAAAAGTAGTGCCATAACTGAAACTTTTTGATTACAATAAATGACAATATTGCCTTATTGCTTCTTTAATTATCGGTACATTAAGATTTTTGATTTCAATGTGTTTATACTAATGATTAAGGTGTACGTTTGCTAACCTATTTAAAAGCATTCTTTTTTTTCTTCTTCTTTTACAATCTGGGAATTACCTTGGTGTCATAATTTGAACATACTGATCCTATTGAAATGAATTTTCTTTTGAACATTTAAAAACGTTCAAGTGCATTTTTAAAGTATTTTATTAAGAGCGTTCAAATAGTAATCCTATCAGAATGTCTAAATAGAGGTCATTTGAAATTCTGTTTTTATGAACCTAGTGGTATAGTTCCAATATTTTATTGCAATAAATGACAATATTATTGCTTCTGTAATTATTGAAACATTAAGATTTTTGACTTGAATGTATGTATACAAATGATTACAGTGTACGCCTGCTAACCTATCTAAAAGCATTAGTTTGTTTGCTTTTTCTTTATTACATGGGAATTACCATGGTTGCAAAATTCGGACACATCGGTTATTATTAAAAGGAATTTACTGTTAAGCAGCTGAAGACGTTCAAGTGTATTTTTAAAATATTCTAGTTAATATGTATTCTATTATATACATATTAAATAGAATATTTAGCAAATGTATAATATTTAGTATAGTGCAGTATAGTTTAGTATAGTATTTAGTATAAGTATAATATTTATTTAGTTTATATTAACATTCTATTTAATGTGCATTTTTAAAATATTCTATTAAATATTCTACAATATATTTTATTCCTTTAGAGTACTCAACTAGAAATCCCAAAATGTCGAAATGGATGTCATCTTTAATTTTGTTCTTATGTACGTTGTGGATAACATTTGCGATACAACGCAGATATAAAAAAGGATCGGTTGCACCTTATATGAATTTCATAATTAATGTTATGAAACTACTAGAATATTTCTTCTTAGCTTAGACAAAAACTTTTTATTTTCATATTTATTTAATTTTTTGCCTGTGAAATCTTGATCAATCAAATAAAGAAGAGGAAGTAAATCTATCACTTAATTTTTGTGTAGGAAGAAAGTTATTATTATTTATTTATTTATTTTGTATATCATAAGGAGCAAAGCAGTTCTGATAATCATATGATAATAATTATTTTATAATACCATATTAGAATACCATAATAGAATACATTAGAAAGAAGGTATAGCATTGACGCTAGGCATAGGAAATATGAAAATAAGTTTCCTCTCCTCCTAAAAGTATGTAAATTTAGTAAGACACCGATTTTATTACATATAAATGATTTAAAAAAATTAAGTTTTATATTATGTTTTACACAAAAATTATATCCATTTGCGAGTTAATTTTTTTTAATATTTAAATCGCTTCGATTTTTATGAAAAAAATCCAAGCGATTTAAATCAGAATTTTAATCGTGATACAATTCAAGCTGATTTAACTCAGGAATTATGCTCACTTAAGTTGGCCTTCAGGGATTCGAATATGACCTACCAGCTCCAAAGCATTGTATTGATACATTTCCTACAGGTCTGTTATAAATTATGCAATCATTCCAATACATGTTATAACAGTATATAAGTTCAACAATAACAGACATAAAGGATACATAGCTTAAACACTTACTACCAACATAAAGTACATTAACAACCACTAAATGTGACTTCCTAATGTCATTTCCCACACATAAATCTGTATCTGACATTGAATCTGTCATTCTCTAAGTTTACATAATACTTATTTTTAAAATTTATTAATACTTCAATGCTGAACAATACATGGTCCATCACCGTTAAAAAGAAAGATGTTTTATTATTATAGCAATGCAAGTTCGTGACTTCTGTTTCAAACACAATCCAGAAGGATTTCACTTAGAAAATATAATAAATTATTTCAAACCTACTTATTTATATGGCTATTACACTATTACCAAACAGATAATGGTACTGTGTTTGTTCTAGATATTGATTACGTGTATATTTGTTTTACTTCTTATCTTTTAAGTAAACATAAGTTTGTTAAAAACCTTAAACTTGGTATTGTTCTTTAAACATCCGTTTTAACGTTTGATTGTTTAGAATAAGGAATTATTCTATTTTAAATGTTTATAAATTTATGTTATTGTAATACATAACAATCATATGAAATAACCAATTGTGGAAAATTAAATATTTATTATCCTGAAGTTGAAGATATATTGCAATTTGAAAATAATGAAAATAACATCACTTGTGGGTTTTGCATTCAATGTTAGAATTATTACCTTACTATTGTTCAAATTTTAAAACCTTTATAAATTAAACTGCTTTTTTTTAAAAGTTGCTTAATATTATTATGTATTCAAGTTTAAGATAAACGCTAATATGGGTCAACATATCACCATATTGTGGTTGCTGCAGATTTTTACAATATGGTGCTCCAACTTTAATATGATGAATCATAATTAAGGCTGATTTGTTGCAACCATTATAAATTGAACCGCGATTTAGTTCAAGTAAATCCGTGTTGTCGATTAAGTTTACGAACAATGATAATAATATTCAATTTAGCACCATATTATGTTTGCTGCAGATTTGAACAATATGGCGATATGTTGAACTAAAAATTAGTACTTTTCAATTATGGATAAACTGAAAGATGGTTCACGGTAACTCTTTAATAAGATTGCAGCAAATTTGGTTGATATTATTACCAAAGTACAAATATTATGGTTAAACGCCAAGCTGATTTTTCTGAAAACATTTAACTCATTATTAGGGTTGCAGTAAATTTCAACGGTATTATGGTTCAAGGTGCAAATATTGTGGTTCAACGTAAAGCTACTTTCCTTGGAAGCATTGCAAGTTTAATATAACACTTCAAAAAAGTTGTAGCAAATTTAAATCATATTATGGTACAAATATTATGATTCGGCATCAATCGGATTTTTTTTTTAAACAAAGTAACTCTTTTTTAAGCTTGTAGTAAATTTTAACGATATGATGGTTCAAGTTGCAAATATTATGATTCAGTGTGAAGTAAATTTTTTGGTAGCAATGTAACATCAAAGTTACTGTTTATCAAAGTTGCAGAAAATTTAAATGATATTATGGTACAAACATTATTGGTCAACGTCAAGCTGATTTTTCTGAGAACGAAAATAAAATAACTACATCCAGAGACTACCGTATAATTTATTAGCAACAACAGTAATTTTAAAAGTGATCAACCAAGCGTGGCATTAATTTCATACACCGAAGAGCCACTACATTATGACCCCCCCTGCCAATAACATGTAGGATCACCTTTAGCCCTCAAAACTGCTAGCACCCGCCGTGGCATTGATTCCACAAGGTGCTGATAGGTAGTCTGAGGTATTTGGTACCAAGCGCTCACCAACTAGTCCTGCAATTCCCTCACATTGCAAGGGGGTAGCATGGCAGCACGAATTTCGTTTTCCAAGTAGGACCACAAATGCTCTATTGGATTAAGGTCAGGTAAATTTGGGGGCCAAGACATGACTTGAAAGTTACTGGAATGTTCCTCGATGATTCGACCCTTATGACATGGTGCATTATCCTGTTAGTTAACACCATCCCCCGCAGGAGAAACTGTGGCCATGAATGGGTGAACCTGGTCTGCAACTATGTTCAAGTAGCTTACAGACGTCAGGGATTGTTCTATGAGGATTATGGGTCCTAATGTGCCCCATGAAAACATTGTTCCTGGGCTTGAAACCATGAAAACCTGGGCGAGCCCATTGTTATCGATGGAGGGTGGTCATAATGTAATGGCTATTCGGTGTATAATAATTCATGCTTAGATGATTTTCTATGTGCCTTCCTATGGAAGAAAATCACGTGATTTCCTATTTCGGAATCAATCTCTTTACATAAAAACGAACAAATGAAGTAATTTCTAAAAGTTTATCTATACATACTGAAGTTCTTATATCTAAAGTGTTACGTTAAACGCGGGTAAGAGCCTATGGTTGGCTGTGAGCCAAAATTCGCCGAGAATTTCCTGATAGAGTCAACATAAAGTGTTCAACATGGTGGGATCTCAGAATATATGCTTTCTTTCAATTAGCTATTAAAATTAATTATAGGTCATATTTTTACAGAATACATCTTAACACAGAATTTTTATTGTTTATAATTTTCCGAAATATTTTAATGAAAGCAATAAAATAGAAATAAGTAAGTAAGTAACATGAATTATGCATAACCAATAATTGTAGCAGTACGAAAAGATGGAAACTATGTTAATAAAAACCAATACCAAGAAAGAGTTTCCTTAAGATAGGGGTGATTAAGATAGATATAAGATACAATTTTAAGACTAAAACAAATTATAAGACACATTAGTGTAATATAAATAAAACAAATAATAAGATGTAAAAATCTTTGAAAAATATTTATTTAATCAAACATGCGTATTTGAACTTATACTTATAACCTTCTCTATGCACAAATAAACATAGAAATGCTTAACTTTTATTAGGAATATATACTTTAGTTAAATTTTTCCAGAAATTTCAGCTCAGGTGTGGCATATTCAGTAATAAATAAAAACCTCGATTTTGGGCATAATGGATAATGAAAGTTTAAAAAAAATATTGCGACAATTAAAAATTAATTTTATTTTAATTACACAGTAAAGATACAGCAAAATTGTATGAGCAGCTTTCGCCAATGTTGATTTTTTTATTTCCATTTACCAAAGATATCTCTGTATTATAATTTAATTTAGCGATTTTTTGGATATAAAAGTAACACTTTTAATGTGTATTTGTTTTGTTATTTATTGCTAGATAATTTTGTTAATACCCAATTCGAAATATTTATCATGATTTTCGTTAATTGTTAAAAGACGTTTTTTTCCACAATTATATTAAGAGCTCTATATTTGTAAGAGACCACAAATTTCGTGATAAAAAGTGCTTCATGTTTAAGAAAACAAAAATGCAATATATTATATTGAAAAACAATGTATCCTATTTATGCACTTGCAGTATTTGTATAATTATGTCATTGAACTGTTTACCTACACCCCCTACTTTCTTATCAATGAGAAATAAATGAACCAGGACGGTCAAATAGCGGCTAGGTACATTTCCATTCACTAAAAATATAATTTGCGTGCCGAGGAGTGGAAACAGTCCAGATAAAAGTGACTGCATCTGGATATTTTTTTAAAATCATTTCCTTATTTTTGGAGAAAAAGTATCTAAGTCTTTGAGGAATACACAATCATGTCAAATTTTAAAGTTTTCATCCTAGTCTTGTTATCCCTGGGTGAGATTTTTGCAGCAATGCCAGCAAAAAATCTTTCAGAAACTGATGATCGCTATCTTTTGTTTCTTGTACATTGGCTCGAAAGAGTTGAGGAAATAATAGGAAGATTTTCAAGGCCCAGGTAAATCTACTCAGAATCTTTTTTTTTCAATTTGAAACCTTATCATTTAATTTGCAGCTTCATATATTTAATTTACATAATATGCTAATTATACCTTTTAATTTTTGAGCCTAATATCTTTGTATATGGGCAATTAATTTGGAAATATTTGGAAAATTAAAAAATGAAAATAAAATAATTCCGTATTTATTTATTTTATTTTCTATGTACAAATTGTCATTTGAAGATTAATTTCGATGAAAGTAAATTTTAATATAAAACATATTTATACCTGTTTGTACAAAATAGCATTTAAATTGTAAATTATATTGCACTATCTAGTACTATAATTAAAAATAAACTTGAATATGAAAGTTAATTGATGAAAAAAGATTAATAAAAAGATATTATCTCTAAAATCCGAATATTTTGATTATCTGAAGTAGGTCAAGTTCTTTAGATAATCGAGACTCTACTGTAAATAATTTTAATTTAAGGCTTCTTAAACTTCTTTCATTGAAGAGCGTCTTTTTACACTGAAATTCCTTGCGCGATCATACGTTTATAGAGATGCATGTAATATGTTATAATTATAAATATACACTGTAAGAATTTGATGAAATGTATTGCTTAAATTTGCAGTAGATTTAATATGGTAGCTTTAATTTGTTAAACTATATTATCGTCTTATTAAACTTAATTACGCAATGCTATGGTTCAGCAGCCAGATAGTAAACAGTTCAATTTGAAACCCCACATAAGATAGTATAAACATATATAGTAAACATAAACATAAGATAGTAAACATAGTTCAATTTAACACCTCTATTAAAATTGCTGTAGTTTTGTTTGATATTGGGATTCAACTTGAATTGACATTTCTGTGAGTTTACTAAATGAAAGGTATTTTTCAATAGTAAAATTGAAATATTTCTATGCTATTTGACCAAAACAAACAATAGAATAGTAATACTTCAACACATAAAATTTAAACGAAATATATTTTGAGATCGCTTTTTAATATAAATTATAATTTCATTTTTAGCTGTAATAATACTTTTATTTACTTCAAGCAAAAATCAAAAGTTAAAATTTAACCCTTTAAATCTACATAAGTCATCACAAAGAAGCGAAATATCGCTTTTGATTTGAATGCTTATTAAAAATGATAATTCAAATATTTTTTTAATTCTTTTTTCTTAAGTTACATTGATTTAAAAATAATATCTTTGTTATGGTATATTTTAAATTTTTATTTTATTACTTATAGGTTTTTTACTTTTATTTCTCATGTTATGTGTTTTTTGTGTAAAATAATATTTGATTTGTTTATTGTTTTAATTGTATGAATTGCTATATAATTATAAATTATATTACTTACTTTAAAGGTATTGGTATCTATAAAGGTTCAATTATATTAAAAATTAGCAATTGAGTGTGAGAAATAAATGACAATACTTAAGTTCTTTTTTAATTACAGAATTTATGTAATTCATAAGAAACAGTTATTATAATTATAATGCTTAATTAGAAGTTTCAAAAAATTAAAATTTGCAGTATGTGCAGTATATTTATTAATAAGCATATTTTCTTTTTCTTTGTAGTAGAAACGGATCTCGAACATTTTTATTCATGTAATCAATGAAAACCTATACGGATGTAAGATACGATGCTTATTAGGAAATACTAAATACGTACAATGCTATGTGTGCTATAAAAAAGAAAAGTAGAAACGTATTGAAATTATAATTTTATATTATCTAATTCTTACATTTTAAAATTCGAAATTAAAAAGTATATTGAATTTCTCATTGTACGTAGAAAACTCTACAAGCATCGAAGCTTTTTTTTTCTAATTTTGCATAGAATAAATTTTGTACTTTGTATCGTAAAGTTGAAAATATATAAATCAAAGGACGTTTACTGCAGGAAATACTTAGTTTATGTTTCTTTATTTTATTTGTACACATATTAAATTCAAATTTGTAATTTTGTTTAAATAAGTTTTTAGAGCATATCATGGGTGAAGTTATAATGATAATTTTTTTAAAATGAATATTTAATTCATTTTAGAGTTAATATATTATAGAAACTCAATAGTTTTTTCGCAATGCAAGCTTTACTTTTACGATAAACAAACCATAGTCGATTTGGGGGGGATTTTTTAAAAAAATCTACTCTAAGTTCTGTATTAAATTTTTCAAAAACAACGAAAATACAATAAAATTTTTATTTCAGATTTGGAAGAAGTATTCAAAGAGCTGCAGAAGGAAACGATCAGGTAGTTTACTTTATTAACCAGTATTGAAATTTGAAACAAAGTATACTTTCATAATTTTAACTTGGTAAATCACACTTTGTTAAATAAATTAGAAACATAAAAAGCGTGTACAAGATCAAACAATTATTCAAATTTTTTTCGATAAACTAATGCAATAATTTTCTTTTAGTAAATACTTTTATAAATCCTTATGAAAAGTATCATCAATGAATTAAATCAAAATTTTGAAAAATATTTTTGTTCAAAAGTTTTAGAAAGCATGATAAAAATTGTTATAAAGAAGCATTAATAATGGATATTTAGAGTTGATACGACGGTTGATATTCTTTTGAACGATAAGAAATGTAACTCCCCTCCCCCCTCCCCCTTTTTTAGTCATTATTTTGAACTTCTAAAAATTAAGCGAGCTAATTTGGAAACTGAAATTCCTGAATTCAAAAATTGATTTTGAAAAATTGAAACAATGTGTGTATTGTGTTGTAGCCAACAAATTCACCAGTTTGAGTTAAATTTGACACGTGATTAGACGCTTTATAAAATCAGAATTGATTTCTAGCTGTTGACACTTTTGTTTGGTGTTACACAAGGCTTTAATGTAGAAAAACTATTTAAAGAACGAATACCTAAACACCATCATTCAAATAAGCTTTTCACAAAAGCCAAAGCAGAATGATTCCTAGCAAACTCATTTGAATATTAAAGGCAGGAATTTAAAAAAATCCTGATAGGTGAAAGTTCTTATTCAAGTTATTTTATTCATTTCATATTTCATCCAAAATCTATAAGATATTGTATGCTTTCCCCTCTTTTCAACAAAAGAATCAAAAAAAGAAGAAGAAGAAAATTTTCAAATACAGATATAAAATAATCTGAAAGGAAAGTTGTTATCGATGCCCTAGGGCTTGCTGAATTTCATATCAAAAGCGAAGAATTCTCTTGGGGCTAGGAAAAAAGTTAATGTTTCTCGCGAAGCTTCGTAATGGCTAAAATAAGCAGGGTTGCCATAAAGAAATAGTTGGCGATATCCGAATAATGATGCCAAAAATCATTCATCAATGAATCACAATATGAGAGAGAATTTGAAATCACAATTAAAATTTGACTTTTTATACGGACTCTCGCTATCATTTATAACATTTCACATTATAAAAGAAGAATTTTCTATGAAGACCCCAGAGCTATTATTAATCCTGTTTCACCTCAAAAACAATTTCAACTTGTGAGCATAAGTTTAGTTTTCGGTTTTTATGTAATAGTGCTTAGTTCAAAAATAAAATTTGAATATGATTAAACAGTGATCGGTGTTTTGATTCAGAACTGAGAACATAAGCTTATGTAATTTTGTGTAATTATGCACTTTAACTTACAAAAATGATTATTTTCTTTTTCTTTTTGAATTTTGATTCTTGGATGCTTTTACCCTTGGCCAACAATGATCTTGTTTGCCAAGCTTTAACCCTTTAAAGTGGAATTTGTATTAAACATATTTTTTATCCTTTTTTTTTATTCTGTATTCCTTTAGGTCAAAATAAATTTTAAAAAAAAGTATTATCAATAGCACAAGTGTCTCTTTCTGCCTTAAACGAAAAATCTTCCAAGACTTGTAATTCTGGTTAATGAAACTAAATTATACAGTATTCAAATCATTTATTTGGTAATTTTTCGTTCACATGGTAACTGCCTATTGAAAATTCTGGTTTTCGAAATTATAATTCTTACAACGATCCTGTTACTAAAATATACAAAAATAAAAAGTAAATTTAATCGAATAAATGGTCTTCATGCCATGTTCTAAAATTACAAAATTTTACCTCATATTATAAAATTATTTTTTATTTTTAATTTTACCGAAATCATTATCAAAGTTATATGTTAAAAATTACCGAGCTTTTTAGTGTTTCCATAAAGACAGAAATACGGTAAATTTTACCATATTCTGATAGTTTTGGCTTGATACTTTTTTTCCTAAGTGTAGTAGTTTTTGCAGCTAAAATATCACAGGAATTTTCTTCCCCTAATTATGGATTCAAATCGTCAGTTCAGTGGTTTCCAATTTTTTTTTTCGGCTACGGAACTCTAAATAATCAACCTTATTTCAGCGGAACCCCGTCCTTATAAATGAAGTTTATTAAGGCAATTGTGAATGTTTTAACCTATAAAATACTATTTTTAAAATATTTAATTATATTTATTTTGTATGAGTATTTTGAATTGTTTTATTATTATTAATCTTAAATTATGTCCGACAGTTGAATTTGTAGTCCTTGTGCTACATATAGTCCAGTTAGTTGTGAATTTGTTTCTAGTGTATATACATGAACTGAAACTCAATAAAATAAGACAAATTATGATTTTATTCGACTTGTAAACTTAAAACAACTGCCATGAACGTTGAAAATGGTTATTAAGCAAGCATATTTCCTTATTAGAGATATTATATATTTCATTTTGATTTGAAAAGAGTAATGGGAAATACTAATGCAAAATTTTATAAATGCTTGTTCTTTTTATAATTTGTTATGTATATTATTGTTAGAAATATTATATTTTCGTTTAAAAAGGCAATTTCCATTTCTCTGGCACTTTATTTAAAGTAATTTCATTAAGGCAACTGAAGTATTAAATAAATTATGAATTATAGACCAAATTTGAATATAATCTCAGGTTTCAAAACTAATCACTGGTTATAAATAGCACTTACTCGTTGAATCCCTTTAAGGGTTCCGCGGAACACCATTTGGGAACCGCTGCGTTAATTTATCGAAAACCTTCCGACCACTAGATATTATCTTAATCTGTCATGTCATATCAAAGAAACATTCTTTATCCAGTTCAAAAGATAATTGTATTATTTTGCCTCGTATGTCCTAAACTGTGTATATCTGGCTTTATAAGTTGTAGAAAATTTCGGCGTTTTTTTTATCTCCAATCATAATTTAACAAACACTAAAGTCATCTCTATTTACCATAAATCAATTATGATTTTTGTCTTATTCATTATGCAATCTTCATAACTTATAACACTTTTAAAGTCTTACATATTAAACGTCATGTTCAACTGTGACAACTACGAATTAAATAATAGCAGATATTTATAACCACTCCATTCTTAATAAACAGACTGTCTTCATCTAACTAAGATTATGGGGTTTTTTAAGATAAAAAAAGCATAATTCTGGTTAATTAAACCAAAATATACTGTATTTAAACCATTCATTTGGTAATTTTTCCATTCAAATTGTAATTGCTTACAGGAAATTCTGGTTTTAAAAAATATTATCTTATTACTACATAATTAGTAAAACATGCAACACTGTAAATTAAACCGAATAAATAGTTTTTATGTCATGTTCTTACCTATGATGATAAAATTGCCAAGTTTTACCACATTTACCAAATTTTATCGCATGTAATAAAAGCATATTTTATTGATAATTTTACCAAAGCACTTCGGTAAAAATGACAAGCTTTTTGGTGTTCTCATAGAGCCAAAAGTTCTATATAATTCCATTTAATCATATTCTGGTAGTTTTGGCCGCATTTTTTTTCTCAGTGCAAGTAATCTTTACAATAAAAATACCGAGACAATTTTCTCCCTCTAATTACAAAAATAAATCTTTAGATTATCAAAAAACTTCCGACCACTAGTTATTACTTTAATCTTAATGTCATGTCATATCAAAGAAACATATTTTATCTAGTCAAAAAGATAATTGTATTATCTTACCTTGTATTATCTTATGCCCTTAGCTGTGTATAGCTGGCTTTATAAGTTGCAAATAATTTCAGCATTTTTATTTTTTTATTTCTAATCATGTCTTCGATATAATTTAACAAACAGTAAAATTCTTTTCCATTTGTAATAAATCAAATTTGATTTTTGTCTTATTCATTATGCAGTCTTCTTAACTTATAACGCTTGTAAAATCTAACATATTAAACGTCATGTTTAATTGTGAGGACTACCAATTAAGTATTAACAGATATTGATCACCACTCCATTCTTAATAAATAGGCTGTCTTCATCTAATTAAGATTATGTTTTTTTTTTTTTTTTTTTTTTTAAAGCTATGACATACTGCTTTTAGTAGTGGTTCGATAGATTAAATTATTATTATAATCTACTGATTAGATATAATTATTTTAATTTGCATAAAGCATTTTAATGACGTAGTTAGTATTACATTGATTAAACTTTTCTTGGAGTACTGATAACAATAATGGTTATAACATGAATGACAAAAAAATCATTAAGATAAACAGTAATTTTAATAATTATGATTTATCTCTTTGCTGTTATTTATGGGTTGATTTTTTTTAAATAATTTTCTTGTTTTTACTGTAAAGATAACACATATGATGTTAGTTTATGAAATTTTGATATTATTTGAATACAAAATTATATTTCATTAAAATAAGTTTTAATTTTTACGTACCTACTTCTTTCGCGGAGGAATAACTGATTATACTAAGCACGATTATTGTATCAGATTAATTAGTTAATTTCTTATTGTACTTCAATGTTTATGGATATAAAAGTAAATTTTTTTTTTTTTTGGTTTTATGAGACTTTTTATTATTTTTATTTATAACGATGTCTTAATTTCGTTTATAAAAACTAAATATTTAAAGTAAATATAACAAAGTTTTTAACAAAATGACTTTAAATTGTCTCATTGAATTAATTTATTCCTTATTTTAAAATTTGGATGAATACCAGAAGGATCAAATTTCAGAGAACTAAAAAAAAATTTATTAAAAGTTAGAATATTTAAAAAAAATTTAATTTTCAGAGAATTCAAAAAAGAAAAAGAATTAATTTTAGAAAATTTAATAGGCTGATTAAATTTTATAGAAAGCAAAATACTGATTAAATTGAAAGGAAATCGAAAGGATGATTGAACTTTAGAAAAAAGAACGATTAAATTTTACCACATTCAAGAGAATGATAATATTTTAACGAATCCAATAGAATGATTAAATTTTAAATAATTCAATAGAATGAACACATTTACCTGAATTCAATTAAATTGTTAAATTTTAGAGAATTAAAAAAATGATGAAATTTTAGAAAATTCCAATGACTGATTAAATTAAAAGAAAATCTGTAGAATAATTAAACTTTAGAAAATTCAAAAGAATGATTAAATTTTAGCAAATTCTAAGGAATGATAAAATTTTAGAGAATTCAATAGAATGATTAAACTTTACAGAAAAAAAATCCAATCGTAGGGAAGCAGAGGGTATTTTTTTAATTTTATTAATTATTATTTTAAAACTTTTTATGATATTTATTGAAAAATGCTAAAATGTTTTGGGGCTTTTTCTCATTTTAAACTCCGAAATACTTTTATTGTAAGAATAATGTACTTTTTATTAAAGTAATTAAAATTTAGGATGTTAGAACAGCGTAGCAAAGCTTTAAATTTTATCTAAAATTTTGAATAAAAAAAGAATTTTTTTTTTAGTTAGCATGATAAATGTCTGTCACGATAAACTTATTTTTAAACATATTTTTATTTCTTTTCGAAGACTTTACTTCATACTTTTCAAGCTAAGGGGGAAATCGAAATTTTTAGAATTTTTTAATTACTAGAGTCTTCGCACTTTGTTTACTCGGCTCACCAACTCCCGGTGGTTGCTTTTCATTTATTATGTTTTTCCTAATTCAATGAAAAATTTGCTAATAAAATTTTTGCAACTTCATGTATTTTGCTTATTTTAATCGAAACGAAATGAAAGGATACCTTAAATTGAAAAATAATCTACTGTACTTGAAGAAGAAAATATTTAAACTTAGGAATACAGAATGAGTGGTTCAATAATAAGTAATTTTACTTGTTAACAACGCATAAAAATAATTTTATATCATACACATAGTGTTATATAAATGAATTAGAAACTTTAGATAGCTATTTTCTTGTATATTTTCTCTAGCAGGAATATAAACTCCCAGCTTCTGGAATGCAATTATGCACAGAGAATTGGCTAGACTGACTTAAAGATCCTGAAAATCATATATGAGTTTGAATTGCTGTTGGATGTGTCTTTTCAACATGTTGCAGATTAAGATTTTGTTAGTTGAACATGTATTGGGTAAGATCAACATGTTATTAGGTTAAGATTTCATATTGGACAAGGAAAGTGTTATAAGTTAGATTGATGTTCATTGAACCAATTTCATACGCTTCTGGCACGATGTACATTACTCCAAAAAAAAGTTTCTAAATAACTTTTTAACTAATGACCAGATCGTCATATTCTAGGACTCAATCTTGATGGTTCGAAGGGGTAATCTCAAATATGCTAATTAATGAGTACGGACGATATTTTAAGTTACGAAATTAGATGCAAAAACGTATTTTCTCCGAATAAACGCAATTTTTTTTTAAACGGACTCGGATTTCTGACTCCCAAAATAAAGAGGTTAGCCGCAAACTGTAAAATATTGTCCCCTTAGTTTGGTTAGGGGAGCGATCCAAAGTTTGGACCTCATAATATTAATAATTTTACTTTTTGCGTGTTTCGCGATATTTTTCGAAAAAAAAAAACGAACCTCTATTGTCTCGAGATATTTTAAAGCGAATTGAAAAAGTTTTGCACACGATTGTACAATTCGTTTATCCAAAGATAATTTCATGCAAAAAAAACTTTTTTTTTTTAATAATAATCGAAAAAATTTTGAATTGTAAGGAATAAAAATTTTTACATCATTTAAAAGTATGCAATTTTACATTTAAAAAAACAAAATTTAAGCGAAATTGGTTGAATAGTTCCTGAGAAATCGAATTTGAAACATGACTTTTTTTTTAAATACGATATAAGATTTTTTTCGAACCATTCAGTTTCAGTCTTAGAACGTGAAGATCCGATCATAAGATCAAAACCTATTCAGGATAGTCCGCTTTTTTTCTGTTTTCTTTTTCTTTTTTCTTTTTTTTTTTTAAATTGTAAAGTTGTATTAATATTCAAGAAGAATCCGTCACGTTAAGGAGTGACGAATGTGAGTAGACAATATGATCAAGTGTTTCTCAGATTTTTGTTTACCTCTGAAAAACACTGAAACACAACTTCCATACCATCAGAACACGCCTCACATCATGATAACCCCCCCCCCTTGCCTTGTACAGCTCGAACAAGGCGATAGAAAATCTCCCATATTTCTAATTCATTGGCCAGTGTGTGTATTAACAGTTCGAATGGGAAACAGTTTTTTTTTCTTTTTGGTACTTTTAAAAGTTTCCATACAAATGTTAAGATTTTTATCTAGCAACACCTTATCTTTCTTTCTTTTGTTCTAATTTATATTTATTGGTTTTTTCTGATAATTTTAATATGTGCAAACTGATTAGCAAGTGCAAACTGATAAGATGAAAAGCGCAAGAGCGATACATTTTTCTACAACAATGGACACCAATGCAATGAATCCTCTCGGGAGGAGCGGTCACTCTTTGTTCCGCGGTAAAATGGTCGATAATGGAGTCTGGTCATTCTAAGGGGTTTACCTCAATTAACTTCAAATTGTTATCGAAGGTACATGATTTTTCGCAAACGATTTTAATTTTAGTCAGTGTCATTTTCTTGGGGATGAAATGCCACTGCTGTTGACCTCAGAAAACTGGATCCATGAATAGGGTCAATAAAAATGATCCTCACTTATAAATAACAAATGCAAAACAAATGCAATATGCAAAAACAAATAAACAAATTTACTAATTATAAATTATAGAACTATTTTAATAAAATAAAAATAAACAATTATGTTTTTTTTTTTAAATTTGCACATTTATTTTTGTATAAAAAAATTAATTAGCATTAAATGATGAGAAGGAAAAGAGGTTTGTTTGTTTGAGATGCGTGGTTTTTTTCTAAAATAACTTATTTTTCTAACGATTCTAACTATTCTAACTTCTAATTACTGTTATCGTAACCTCTACTGATATAATTATGATTAAAAAGAAAATTTACCAATTATGATAGAACTATTTAAAAAAAATAAACAATTATGTTTTTTGGTTAAGTTTGAATTTAATATTATATCATAAAAGTTAGTTAGCTTTAAAAGATGAGAGGAGGTTTAATTATTTGCGAGGCTTTTTTTTTTAATATTTTTTTTCTACTTTAACTTTCAACTCTAAAAATATATCATTGATAGCCATTAGTGCACTCTGACTGCTACACGAGGTTGTAGTCCTTTCAAAGATCGTCAAAAAGAGTTCTCTAAATAAGAGCCTCACACAAATACTTTGAATACAATTTAACCTCCTTATTTGTTTTGCTAATATTTTTTGTTTTGATACTTTTTCGTGTTTCCTTGTTTGACCTTTTCCACATTTGGCGCAGAGGTTTGCTCGGTCGATGGGAGAGGCATTGATGGTCTCTTTTAAAGGTTTTCTTTAACGCAAACTAAAAGAAGAAAGTTCGGTGCCTCGCAAAAGTGGTCGGAGATAGGGAGACATGCTCCGAGGTCGCCACATGGAGGTGGTCATTGATAAATAAAAATATAAAAATATATCATTGATAGCCATTAGTGCACTCTGACTGCAACAAGAGGTTGTAGTCCTTTCAAAGATCGTCAAAAAGAGTTCTCTAAATAAGAGCCTCACACAAATACTTTGAATACAATTTAACCTCCTTATTTGTTTTGCTAATATTTTTTGTTTTGATACTTTTTCGTGTTTCCTTGTTTGACCTTTTCCACATTTGACGCAGAGGTTTGCTCGGTCGATGGGAGAGGTATTGATGGTCTCTTCTAAAGGTTTTCTTCAACGCAAACTAAAAGAAAAAAGTTCGGTGCCTCGCAAAAGTGGTCGGAGATAGGGAGACATGCTCCGAGGTCGCCACATGGAGGTGGTCATTGATAAATAAAAATATAAAAATATATCATTGATAGCCATTAGTGCACTCTGACTGCAACAAGAGGTTGTAGTCCTTTCAAAGATCGTCAAAAAGAGTTCTCTAAATAAGAGCCTCACACAAATACTTTGAATACAATTTAACCTCCTTATTTGTTTTGCTAATATTTTTTGTTTTGATACTTTTTCGTGTTTCCTTGTTTGACCTTTTCCACATTTGACGCAGAGGTTTGCTCGGTCGATGGGAGATGTATTGATGGTCTCTTCTAAAGGTTTTCTTCAACGCAAACTAAAAGAAAAAAGTTCGGTGCCTCGCAAAAGTGGTCGGAGATAGGGAGACATGCTCCGAGGTCGCCACATGGAGGTGGTCATTGATAAATAAAAATATAAAAATATATCATTGATAGCCATTAGTGCACTCTGACTGCAACAAGAGGTTGTAGTCCTTTCAAAGATCGTCAAAAAGAGTTCTCTAAATAAGAGCCTCACACAAATACTTTGAATACAATTTAACCTCCTTATTTGTTTTGCTAATATTTTTTGTTTTGATACTTTTTCGTGTTTCCTTGTTTGACCTTTTCCACATTTGACGCAGAGGTTTGCTCGGTCGATGGGAGAGGTATTGATGGTCTCTTCTAAAGGTTTTCTTCAACGCAAACTAAAAGAAAAAAGTTCGGTGCCTCGCAAAAGTGGTCGGAGATAGGGAGACATGCTCCGAGGTCGCCACATGGAGGTGGTCATTGATAAATAAAAATATAAAAATATATCATTGATAGCCATTAGTGCACTCTGACTGCAACAAGAGGTTGTAGTCCTTTCAAAGATCGTCAAAAAGAGTTCTCTAAATAAGAGCCTCACACAAATACTTTGAATACAATTTAACCTCCTTATTTGTTTTGCTAATATTTTTTGTTTTGATACTTTTTCGTGTTTCCTTGTTTGACCTTTTCCACATTTGACGCAGAGGTTTGCTCGGTCGATGGGAGATGTATTGATGGTCTCTTCTAAAGGTTTTCTTCAACGCAAACTAAAAGAAAAAAGTTCGGTGCCTCGCAAAAGTGGTCGGAGATAGGGAGACATGCTCCGAGGTCGCCACATGGAGGTGGTCATTGATAAATAAAAATATAAAAATATATCATTGATAGCCATTAGTGCACTCTGACTGCAACAAGAGGTTGTAGTCCTTTCAAAGATCGTCAAAAAGAGTTCTCTAAATAAGAGCCTCACACAAATACTTTGAATACAATTTAACCTCCTTATTTGTTTTGCTAATATTTTTTGTTTTGATACTTTTTCGTGTTTCCTTGTTTGACCTTTTCCACATTTGACGCAGAGGTTTGCTCGGTCGATGGGAGAGGTATTGATGGTCTCTTCTAAAGGTTTTCTTCAACGCAAACTAAAAGAAAAAAGTTCGGTGCCTCGCAAAAGTGGTCGGAGATAGGGAGACATGCTCCGAGGTCGCCACATGGAGGTGGTCATTGATAAATAAAAATATAAAAATATATCATTGATAGCCATTAGTGCACTCTGACTGCAACAAGAGGTTGTAGTCCTTTCAAAGATCGTCAAAAAGAGTTCTCTAAATAAGAGCCTCACACAAATACTTTGAATACAATTTAACCTCCTTATTTGTTTTGCTAATATTTTTTGTTTTGATACTTTTTCGTGTTTCCTTGTTTGACCTTTTCCACATTTGACGCAGAGGTTTGCTCGGTCGATGGGAGATGTATTGATGGTCTCTTCTAAAGGTTTTCTTCAACGCAAACTAAAAGAAAAAAGTTCGGTGCCTCGCAAAAGTGGTCGGAGATAGGGAGACATGCTCCGAGGTCGCCACATGGAGGTGGTCATTGATAAATAAAAATATAAAAATATATCATTGATAGCCATTAGTGCACTCTGACTGCAACAAGAGGTTGTAGTCCTTTCAAAGATCGTCAAAAAGAGTTCTCTAAATAAGAGCCTCACACAAATACTTTGAATACAATTTAACCTCCTTATTTGTTTTGCTAATATTTTTTGTTTTGATACTTTTTCGTGTTTCCTTGTTTGACCTTTTCCACATTTGACGCAGAGGTTTGCTCGGTCGATGGGAGAGGTATTGATGGTCTCTTCTAAAGGTTTTCTTCAACGCAAACTAAAAGAAAAAAGTTCGGTGCCTCGCAAAAGTGGTCGGAGATAGGGAGACATGCTCCGAGGTCGCCACATGGAGGTGGTCATTGATAAATAAAAATATAAAAATATATCATTGATAGCCATTAGTGCACTCTGACTGCAACAAGAGGTTGTAGTCCTTTCAAAGATCGTCAAAAAGAGTTCTCTAAATAAGAGCCTCACACAAATACTTTGAATACAATTTAACCTCCTTATTTGTTTTGCTAATATTTTTTGTTTTGATACTTTTTCGTGTTTCCTTGTTTGACCTTTTCCACATTTGACGCAGAGGTTTGCTCGGTCGATGGGAGATGTATTGATGGTCTCTTCTAAAGGTTTTCTTCAACGCAAACTAAAAGAAAAAAGTTCGGTGCCTCGCAAAAGTGGTCGGAGATAGGGAGACATGCTCCGAGGTCGCCACATGGAGGTGGTCATTGATAAATAAAAATATAAAAATATATCATTGATAGCCATTAGTGCACTCTGACTGCAACAAGAGGTTGTAGTCCTTTCAAAGATCGTCAAAAAGAGTTCTCTAAATAAGAGCCTCACACAAATACTTTGAATACAATTTAACCTCCTTATTTGTTTTGCTAATATTTTTTGTTTTGATACTTTTTCGTGTTTCCTTGTTTGACCTTTTCCACATTTGACGCAGAGGTTTGCTCGGTCGATGGGAGAGGTATTGATGGTCTCTTCTAAAGGTTTTCTTCAACGCAAACTAAAAGAAAAAAGTTCGGTGCCTCGCAAAAGTGGTCGGAGATAGGGAGACATGCTCCGAGGTCGCCACATGGAGGTGGTCATTGATAAATAAAAATATAAAAATATATCATTGATAGCCATTAGTGCACTCTGACTGCAACAAGAGGTTGTAGTCCTTTCAAAGATCGTCAAAAAGAGTTCTCTAAATAAGAGCCTCACACAAATACTTTGAATACAATTTAACCTCCTTATTTGTTTTGCTAATATTTTTTGTTTTGATACTTTTTCGTGTTTCCTTGTTTGACCTTTTCCACATTTGACGCAGAGGTTTGCTCGGTCGATGGGAGAGGTATTGATGGTCTCTTCTAAAGGTTTTCTTCAACGCAAACTAAAAGAAAAAAGTTCGGTGCCTCGCAAAAGTGGTCGGAGATAGGGAGACATGCTCCGAGGTCGCCACATGGAGGTGGTCATTGATAAATAAAAATATAAAAATATATCATTGATAGCCATTAGTGCACTCTGACTGCAACAAGAGGTTGTAGTCCTTTCAAAGATCGTCAAAAAGAGTTCTCTAAATAAGAGCCTCACACAAATACTTTGAATACAATTTAACCTCCTTATTTGTTTTGCTAATATTTTTTGTTTTGATACTTTTTCGTGTTTCCTTGTTTGACCTTTTCCACATTTGACGCAGAGGTTTTCTCGGTCGATGGGAGAGGTATTGATGGTCTCTTCTAAAGGTTTTCTTCAACGCAAACTAAAAGAAAAAAGTTCGGTGCCTCGCAAAAGTGATCGGAGATAGGGAGACATGCTCCGAGGTCGCCACATGGAGGTGGTCCTTCTTGGAGGTTTCACTGTAGTTATTTTTTTAAAAGTAAAAAAAGAGAGCGAAAAATTCGTGTTAAAAGCAATTAAAATTGCAATAAGTTTTGGAAAAACTGGAACTTACAAAAAGCGTATGTAAGCAAGCGTTAAGTAAGTATTAAAAATGGCCCTAAGCGTTTTATTACTATACTTTAATACATTGCTGACCGGTCACGAGTTAACTCGTGTTCTCTTGGCCAAGCGTTGGTGACCGGTCAGGAGTCATAGCAATCATATTAGCAGTGATCTATTGGTGACTATTTTAAAAAGTGGGTGTAATTTTCCTTACTTTTCAAGTTTTTCTAATTCATTTTCTACCGATTTATTAAAACTTTACGAAACCCGATATATTTACAAAACTTGTGGTGTGTCACATAGGTGATTGTTATACCTTTTATCATACGAAAAAGAAATATTAAGAGTTAAATAATAAATAAAAAAGAAATTAAAGTTCATTTATATTGTTTTATTTCCACATCCGTTCCACAGAAAAGTTGCCGGTCAGCAATGTGTTAAGTAATAAAAATAGCCGGATTAGTTTTTCAAAAAAGCAATCTTGTTAAGAGGACTCCATACCGTGGAAGAAACTTTTCATCACAAATTCTCTTTCACCTTCATAACTACACTGTTAGAATTTTCATTCTGAAATTATGGTAAAACAACCAGCAGCACTTAATCCACCCGATTAAACTTAAAGTTTAAGGTAAAAAATAAAATAAAAACATTTTTTTTACCTTTACGGTTTTTAAACCATTTACAACTAGTATGGTTATAAAACGATGAATTTAAGCAAATTAAATATCAGAAAACGGTCCCGTTATGAGGACGCCATACCACTGGAGAAACTTTTCCTTACAAATTCTCTCTCACCTTCATAACTACACTGTTAGAATTTTCATTCTAAAATTACGGTAAAGCAACCGGCAGCAGTCTGTTCATCCGATTAAAGTTTACGGTAACAAACCTTTTCTGCCTTTAAAGTTTTGAAACTATAGTTATAAGACCATGAATACAAAACTATACGGTTTTTTAGCCATTTATAGATGGCATGGTTTCAAAACCGAAAAAAAAGCAATTTAGCTGGACATAGGATATAGGCTTTTCTTAACGTAATGGGCATCGGAGAGTTTAGAATACAAATTGTGGAGGGCAGGTCACGGGAAACTCTTCATGCGTTGAAAGGAACGAATGAAATATTGTGGTGTCAACGCTGGAACTCGAACCCAGTTCTGTTGGCCATGTGACTCACAGATTACCTCTCTCGGCTATAATATGTACGCAGTTGCAAGGAAATAAGTTGCTTTGCATTAGGTGGACTTAGTTGGATCGATAAAATTCCGGTTGTTTAACCGTATTAAGTGAAAACAGTTAATAAACGGTTTTTCTCACAGTTAACAGTTTGATAACCATCTTATTTATGGTTATATGACTGTTTTGTTTGAAAATGGTAAAATAACAATTAAAGGAATTGTTATTTAACCATCTTTTCAGAGAAATTTCTAACAGCGTAATTTGAAATTTAAATTGCAGAGAAAGGGAGTTCTGACAAACCTCGAGTAAGCCGTGATTTTTAAAAGTATCAAAATGAAAATTAATTATGTGAAGATGACTTATGATTACGCAATGGAAAAGTTTTCATTCTATGCGTTTTGATATTTCGAATTTTTTTTCAGCAACTGAAACTCCATAGCTTATTCTAGATTTGCCTTAACTCACTAGATCTTTCTTTCTTTCTAGATCTTTCACACTTTTATAGGGGTGAAAGAGAATTTGCAACGAATGGTTTATCTCGAGGTATGGTGTCCTCTTAAGCTCGAAAAGAAATATAACCCTTTCAACAATATCAAATTTCCAGTATATAGTCGATTTTTTGCGGCCCATTGATTTTTGCTCAAAGTTCAACAGTTAATAATTCTAGAACTAATTATCGAATTTTTTTTTTATTCCATTGAAATTCATGTACATTTTTCTACACAATTTTGTAATTTCAAGTTACTTAGTACTTTACATTTTTTGCGCAGCAAAACAAAATGTATCACTTAAGACATTCAAAACAGCGGCAGCTCTATCAGTTTTTGTATTATCAAGAGCTGTAGCGGGGTTTATTTTAATATATTTAAAAATAAATAAACATAAATATTTATATGAGCTTTTTATTCATTGTATTTATTTATATATTATCTATTTATTTCATTTGTTTGTTTTATTATTCATCGATATATTTTAAATGCTTGAAGAAATGAAAATGATTGTTTGAATTCCAAAATTAGGAAATAACTGGGCTTTTTTTTCGTTCTACTAAAATATTAAAGTAATCGATTTTCTTAAAAGAATCATTCACGTATAAAAATACATTTGATCTCAGAAATGTTATTAATTTACTGAACTGCTTAAATGGTATAAATAAGGAAAATTATTTTAAAGTAACCATGGACACTTCTGTACTTTTCCAAACATACTTACTAAAAATCCAAGTTTATTTCGAAAAATTCATTAAAATAGATCGAGCTTGCCCTAGAGCTAGGAAACAAATAACTATTTAAATGAGTTCTAAATGTTTAAATCGCATCTATCTTAAAACTTATTTTCAAACAGCACGTAAATGTTCCATAAACAAATCAAATTCCTCCTGAGTTACGAATCGTAAATGACCAGCTGGAATTCCAGCCAAATAAAGATAAAACTGTTTGATCGAATTCACAGCACGCATTGCAAGCAGTAGGTCAATTAAAAATACTCAAAAAAGAATTCGTAAAACCGAAAAGATGTATTGCTTGGTACCAATTTTGGAAGCAAGAGGCGTAACCTCTATGTCAATTAATAAAATGGCGCGGAACAATTAGAGTTCTTGGGTGTCGTGGTCACTCATTTATCAGAACTTGGTTTAATTAAGGCTTGTTCTTTGGCGTGAAAATACCTCATATGTCATCAGATGACGCCCATGACGCACTCAGAAAAAAAGCCAACGTAATTCTAGGTTTTATCCAAGCCTACTTAAAACGTAGGAAAAAAAATAAGTCGAACTTTATAAGCACTTAATTAAGAATTATTAAATACATATTTTACATTTGACAGAAAAGTTAATGTCTTCATAACCAAGACTGGTAATTTGAAAGTTAAAATAATTATTTCACGTAATCGAATAAGAAAAATTAAAAAAAAAAAAAGAAAAAAAAAAGCGTGATTAATACTGAAAGAAATTAGTTGATTTATTAAAAGTTAATTTTAAAGTTCAAATAAGGCGTTTGTTAACTATTTTGATAATTAACTATTAATTATTTTATTTTGATAGATTATTATAAATAAAATTGACTTTAACGCTTATTAGCTTTTAATTAAGAACAGGATACCTGCAAGTAACGTAGTGTGGGTATCTTGATTCTGATTGGTTGTTGAGACATGCATTTGTTTACGTTTTTAACTATTCTTTCCATTCTATTTCGAGTAAACCAAATCAGTCAAGTATTCAAATTTAATATTCTTTCCCAAACCCTTCAAATTCTATCACTGTATATTTCTTACTTAACACAAAGACAGACACGAAGTCTCGTGGAACATAAACAAATTAATTATACGCGAAGTTGCCAGTTTTACTAAACAAAAATATACCACGGTAACAGTAAAATACATAAACATATGATAAATCTAAGTTAAGTAAAAGATTAACTTCACATTAATTAACATTCTAACTAAAGTGGAGAAACTTAGCTCGACTTTAACACGTCATATTGTTTATAAACAATCAGCTGGCGCTGAGATCACGTGTCTGTGTATGAGTGTCGTATTTTTCCCGAGTTAAGTACCAAAGCGTATTTCATATTTAAAAGAAAATCTGCTGTTCTCAATAGCAAATGACTAGTAGGGTGAAAGATAAAACAATTTTTTCATGTAATTGAAAAAGAAAGAAAAAAAAACATATAAATAATGTAACAAAGATTTTGTGCATTTATCGAGATGTTATCAATAATTTAAGTTCAAGGCAATAGTTAACTCATTAGTTTTTTTAAAAAATATCAATTGATTTAGTTTATACATGAAATAAAGAATTTGTGTGTCTGTAAAGCGGATTACGGATAAACCGTAGGATCTCAAAAATACGACATTCGACATAAAACTAAGTAAGTTCAATTGTGAACAAATGAAGCCCGATTTCTGATTTTTTAACTATATTTTTTATTCAGAAACATTTAAAAAATGGAAGTTTCTCAATGGCTTAGCGGAATGATCACAAGGCTAGTTTATTCTTATTAGCATGTTTTAAAGTAAAGTATAAGTGATCAGGTTTTATCAGATATTTTAAAGATAACACCAATGATATTTGCTACCTTGTAGATCTAATGAAAAAAATTAGTTTATTGCGTGTTTTGTATTAATTAATTATTTTTTTATTCCGTATGTCAGGTTATCTGAATGATCATTGTGATCGTGATAGCATAAACGGGCTACGTCACCAGATTAATATAGTATATATCTAAGGTAATAAGGCTCCTCTATGGTGATTCTATTCCTCTATAGCTCCGCTAATGCAGGGGCTCTAATCTAAGGTTATCTGAAACACTACGCTTTTATTTTGTTTATAGTTATGCTTTCAAAGCGTGTGTAGAGTATCTACCACTACAAAAATATAATTCCAATTTTTTAGTATATAAAACATGTTAACTCGATTCTATGGTGGGGTACCTATTCATAGATGAAGGTTGACATTGTCGATAACAACTCACCCCCACATTGGTGACCCGGGCGTGATCGATAACTCTCCCCACATTGGTGACCTTCGGACCGTGATATGAACACGCCTGCCATGGTAGAAACGCCCACTACGATTTGAACACGCCTACTTCGATGAATGTTCTATATTGAACTGTTGACTTGCTACTTGTGACTGTGACATTATCCACCTCCTCATGCTGTTGCTACTCAGTTTCAATCACCCATAACGTACAACATATTCACTCGACTGTCAATGGCAACACAGGAGCGACCACGACCGTGAACCTAATACAGCTCTCACGATCAGCATTCAAAAAGTACGGTGAGCTTACTACAGCTTTCCCGGCTTCTCACAAAAACAGCAATGAATCAACTAGTGGTTCATCGAACTCTATTACAGCTGTAATTCTGGTAGGGGAGTACTGTAGAGTATCTACCACAACTAAAATATAATTCCAATTGACTAGTATATAAGACACGTTAACCCGATTCTATGGCGCGGTACCTTTTTCATCATCAAGGTTGAAATTGTCGATAATAACTCACTCCCCACACGTGTAACTATAAAAGTAAATAATTTAAAACCAACGGTAATTTAAATTTTAAAAAAAGTTTTATGTTGAAAAACAAAATTAATGTAGAAATGATACTAATTCTTTGAGAAAAATTTTTAAAAAAACAACAACAACAAAAAACGCCAAAATGAGTATTGATCCCAATGAATACGAGGGTTGCTATTTATATTTCTGGTCTAATAATGAAAAGACAAATATGTAGGATCGAAATTGGTTTTATTGTTTTTCAAAATATTCTCCATGATGATCAATACACTTTTGCATGGGTTTGAACTAATTTTCAAAGGACTTTTTCCAGTCCGATTGAGGTAACTCCAAAACATGCGTTTTGAATGCATCAACCGCTTCTTCGGGGGTCGAAAATCGTTGTCCACGTAATTTATTTTTGATGTGTGGGAATAAGAAGAAGTCATTGGGTGCCAAATCAGGGGTGTACGGCGGATGACCCATCAGTTCGATCTTTCGCTCCGTCAGAAATGCCTTTGTTTGAGTCGATGTGTGAGAGCTCGCATTGTCATGATGAAGAATGATTCGCATGTTCTTCTGCTTTTTTCGAATTTCTCCGATGACTTCTGGCAAACACCGTACCATTCAGAATTGACCGTCCTGCGTTGCTCTAACGCCACTTTTGCCACATGACCGTTAATGCCGAAGAAACATGCAATCATTTGTTTCGATGTGCTTTTTCCTCGAACAACTTTTGTTGGTTTCGCCTCGTCTTGGAAGACTCATACAGTTGATTGCTGTTTTGTTTTCGGCTCATATGCATAGATCCATGATTCGTCACCAGTGTAGATGTTATACACAGCCTTTGATGTACCTTGAACGTATTTTTCCAACATTTCCTTGCACCAATCGACACGAGCCTTTTTTTGAGCGTTTGTCAGATTTTGCGGGATCCAACGCGAACAAATTTTTTTTACACTCAAATGTTCATGCAATATTTTATTGATGCTAGTCATACTAATGTCCAAAGACGCCTCTATCTCACGGTATGTCACATGACGATCTTGCTTTAGCAGTTCACGCACAACATCGATCTTTTCTGGCACAACAACGGATTTTAGACGACCGGCACGGGATTAGTCCTGGATCGTTATACCAATTTTTTTACAGTGCTGTAGGATGGCGTTTTATCGCTGAATAAAAAATTAAGTTCATCGAAGCACTCTTGTCTTGACAATCCACGTCGAAAGTTATGAAAAATAATGGCACGAAAATGTTCAGGATTCAATTCCATTTTTTGAAAGAGAAGAACTTTTCAATTTACTGTCAACAACACAAATGAAGCTATAATGGTAAATCGCCTGCTGAATTTATGTTTAAAAATATCAAACTTTCGATTAAAATCATCTGCGGTCGCCTAGCAACACTTACTGTTGCCAAGGCCAGAAATATAAATAGCAACCCTCGTATTAATTTTAATAATGTTTATTAATTGAAGTTGTTGTTGTTGTTGCTTATCCTCTCTGTCTGACGGAGTCAGACAAGATCCACGAGTTCGTTGACTGAAGTAAAATAATAAGCTATTTACTAAAAGGCAAAATTATTGGGAAAATGATACTAATTTGTCTACGGAGGGCGTAAAGAATTGGCAAACCATTATTGACTCCAATGCAGTTTAATCAATTTTGATAATATTATTTTTTGGTATTATTATTTTTTTTTTAGATTTTATTTTATAACAGTCGTTAATTAGTCGATTTAAATTTGAGTTTACGACTACCAATGTTCAACTCCGTATCTTCGTAATTTTGAATCCAACCCAGAAGACAAAAGGAACTCCTGGATTTTTCTAGAGAGGGATCTGAAGTAAGGAGAAGAATTATGTTAAAAAGCTTTAATGCAGATCGAACATTATTTTACACACAATTACAAAATTCATTTATCCAAAAATAATTTCTTATCAAAAATGGTTCTTAATAAATTATTATTTTACTTAATACCTGTCTAACGAATTTTGAGTTATTAGATATTCAAATCTTTACACGAGTTTAAACTATGTGTAATTTTATTTTTTTTAAATACTAGGACGATTAAAATTAGAACATAATCAGATGAGTCATAATGTTTCACAAAAAATTTATATCATTTAAAAATTAAAAAATTAATCGATTTAATTAATAAATAGATTTATTTCAAAAATTATAATATTTTTTCATACGGAATTGTCTTGCGGAAAAATGTCATATAATTGATTGCAAAAGGTTTATGATTTTCTCAAAAGTTCCCGAGATATATCTGGGTATTCATTTAATAGCGAAGTACGCAAAAAGTAAAACTAACATTAATGGGACCAAACTTACAACTATTCTCTTGATTAAATCATAACTTATTAACTAATTGTAGCAACCCCCATCCCATTTTGATCATTTAAAATCTAAATCCGTTGAAGAAAAATGCATGTTTATTTGAAGAAAGTAAGGTTCTGTGTCTAATTTCGTGACTTATACTAGGAAAATTCTTCAAATCATTCGACTATTATAACATTAGTTAATCAAGTTGATATTTTTTACCTTCACTGAGAAAAAACGCCTGGTCAAAACTACCAAAATACGGTAAGTTTTACTGTATTTCTGGTTCAAAGGTACCATCGGTAATTTTTGCCGAAGCACTTTGGTAATGATTTCGGAAAAATTAACAGTAAAATATATTTTTATAAGTGATAAATTTTGATAAATGTTGTAAAATATGATAATTTTATCAGGATCCCTTAGAGCATGGCATTAAAAATATTTATTCGATTAAATTTACTTTATAAATTTTGTACGTTTTTCTAAATGTGTGGTAATAAGAACTATAATTTTGAAAACTAGAGAGAATTTCTGATAAACCGTTAACATATGAACGAAAAAATTTACCTAATGAATGGTTTAAATACCGTGTATTTTGGTTTTATTAACCAGAATTATAAATTTTTTAAACTATATATGTCATTAAATTTACTAAGATATTTTTCTCCGTGTTGATTCCCTATGCAAAGTCAATATTAGTATTTTGGAAAGCTTTAATCATTTTCTTAAAAAAAATAATAAAGTAAACGGAAAAATACTTGAAAATTATATAATTTATCAGCACAAGACGTTTCGTTTTCCTTCTTGTTTTTCCTTTTTTTTTAAAGAATAAATAAACTCCTATATATCATGCATATTTATGTAAACTTTTATAATATGTTTCACAAATATAACACCATTTGTTTCATATGCCTGTCCAACTACGCATTTGTGTGCTTTTAAATAGTTGGACGATACTATTTTCATTTGAGAATAACGTATAACGAAATCCATTTATCCTAGATCTAAAAATTCTGCTTTAAAACTTTTGAAGCGATTCATCGCCAAACGCGGAAGTAGAAATCCGTGAATTGCAAGCACCAATCCAGTTTGTTAGGCACTGATTCCATTACAAGGGAGCGGCGGCCTTAAATTATGGTTCGCATTGTAACTGAAATGAGGGGGCCTTTGCCCCTTAATGGCACCTGCGAAAAACGTTACGAAATCATTCTCCTAATGGTTTGATGAAAAAGTAACAAGGACTTTTGATGACATACCGCTTCATGAGTTAAGTGGTATTCATTTGAATTTCAATTTTTTTTTTCATTATTCAGGATAAAGAAATAATTATATGTGGTATAAAATCTGATTTTTAGGATGAAGGCCATGCATTTGTACTAGAAATAAAAGAGAATAACTAGATTTTTCTCCATTATTTTCGTCAAAAATAATCAGTTTTCCCTTTCTTTTTGTTTGATTTCAAATATGAATTGAATTAATAAATATTTTGTCGATTCATTGTTATTTTGTTGCAATCAGAGATTACGTGCGATTGGGTGCAATCGATGGAAGTAATTTTAAGGTCGTCTTTGGACAGTTGACCTAATACTGAGTTTACGGCTACCAATGTTCAACTACGCAGCCTTGAAATTTTGATCCTAATCCATAAAAACAAGGGAACTTGTGGACCCGGTTGGGAGAAATTTGCCTTCACGGAGAACATTTTATTGTAACTTACCAGCATTTACAGACCATGTAGAGGAAAACTTCCCATGGTTAGCTTGTGGTGTAATCAGCTTACTTGGTTCAAGTAGCGAAGTTCATGCTCTGGCGAACCTTTGAACTTCAAAGTACCCTCAATGTATCTTTGTAATCTCCTTAATGAACTGAACTAAATTTCAAGAAATGAAATGTGATGTACCGTAACACTTTGTTCTTTTCTCTTTTTGTGATTTGCTTTACGTCCATTCCTTAGTTTTTACGTGCTCGATTAATCTTGGATTTTATATTGAAATGAAAAGCATCTAATTCATTTTGTGGTTCGATTTTTTACATTCTGTAATTCCAGCATCTTTTCAATTGTGCAGTTACAAATTTTGAATAGGTAACTTAATATTGTAAATTGGACACTTTTTCAGATTTTTTAAAAATGTATATAATGATTTTTTTAACTGAAGGAAACTGATCGAGATAATGCGGAAAAATTATCTTTACACTTTAAAAACAAACAAATTTATAATGCTAAATTGCCTTTAAAAATATTCTAATTTCAGAATTGTTCTGGTATAATTTTATCAGAATGTATATTTATAAATTATAATATGAGTTTCTGATAATATTATGGATATAATCAGAAAAATAAATAGAGAATTGAAAATACCGAGTGCTCCATTTCTCAAATTTTGATTGGGTGATAGCCTTGTATTTTACATGTTTCAAAGGATGCTGTCGATTATCTCGGATATTCAATTTCAGTCTATTTGAATAAATTAAATAGAGAATACCCGGTCCTCGCCCAGTCAAAATATAGGCATATAGGCGATATTTCAATTATTTTTGTCTGGAAAGGCTATATCAATTCAGTTTTATAATCTACATACAAAGAACCGTAATTTAATATTATACATTTGTCTATTTCTAAAGTTTTTAAAAGTATTACTAATTTTTGTAATTTATATTAAAAGATATCTTTCAACTCCATCCAAATCAGCATTCCCCAGTTTAAGAAAACGTACATTTTAAAAATTATAAGAGAAAGAAAAGTGTATAGCATAAAATTAATTTTTTTTAAATTTAAATTGACTTAGTTATAATAAATTTCAGTATTACTTTTCCTCAATTCTATGCACTCAAACTCAAACTCATACAATTCTATGCACTCAAACATCCTAAGTTTTTTTTTTAATTTAGTAAATCGAGGAAGAGAAAATTGAACTTAACGGAAATACCAAAATGGCAGAGAGCTCTTAATTTGTAATTAATTCTTAGTAAACTCGAAAAGAAAAAAAAAAACAAGTAACGAGGTAATGGTATTTATAAAGCGTATTGCTGTATACAAATTATCAAACCGACAGGATGAAAAAAAAAATGCTTTCTACAAATAAAAATTTGCCACTGATTATAAATACGCGAAATTTCTATTTATGGTAATAACCTTTACACACTAAAATTATTCCTTCATAAAAAAATATAAATAAATAAATAAAATATAAAAAATCTCGTCGCCAAAAGCTTCGAATCTTAGAATGGAAAAAAAAAGTGTTAGCTAAAATCTACAAGGATCAAGTGTTGTAATTATTTTCATTAAGTTTTTTCTAGCTTTTTTTGTCTTCTAATTACATAAATCTTTAAGCCTTTCGAAAACAGCAATGTCTATTCGCATATTTCCCCGAAGCACCTAGCACTATCTCGATATTTGTTTGCTTGTTTTTAGTATGGCTTTAGGCATGTTCATCCGGAGAGTGTGGTCATTAAACGCGAAAGAAAAGGTTGAATCCAGCCCCATGAAAATCGAACAAATAATAATAGCTTAAGAAAAAAAAATATTCTTATTCATGGCACAAACTCATTACATGAATGTTATAAGCATGGATATTGAGGTAGTTGATGGTTTCGCCAAAAAGGTTTGGAAAACCCTAAGGCATACGAGGTGATAGTTCGTTTTTCTGGCGAGTTAGCGTGAATGCAATAAAAAATAAAAAATAATTAAAATAATCAAGCCTTTATAATAATAAAAAAGAGATATCAAGATATGTGCTTTCACTCTTTATTCTCGGACTTGTACCTTTAAGACTTTAACCTTGTGGTTGTAAATTTGTAACCTTCATTTCTTTTCAACTTTGCTTGTAATTTATTAGTGATAGGGTAAAAATGTCAAAAGAAGGGGGGGGGATCACAGGCCATTGCCCCTCGCAACTTTTTTTAATGAAAAAAAAGTCAGAGTTAATTTTTTTTAATGAAAAATATATATGAATGAGCGAAAAGTGGCTATTGTATTGCAGTTTAATCCTCATAAATGTTTTGCGTCCATACTTTCACTCACTTTTTTTTCTGCCTTGAATTAACAATAAATTTATTTTCATAATTTCTTTTCTATTCTTATTTCATTCAGTTTCCTTATTCTTCCTTTCAAAGATGAACGCCTTCTATTTTTAATTCACGTGATTTTTCCCATACCTTCTACATATATAAACAAAAGTGTCTAAACTGAAAAAAATTAAAAGAAATGCATGAAAATGGGATTAAAAAAGAATGTTATTTCGTTAAATAATCACTAAACTGCAGTAGAACTGTTTATGAACAAATAAGGTAGGAATTCATGGCCTCTTTTCTATTCTTACTCCATTCAGTTTCCCCCTTTTTTTTCCTTTCAAAATTGAACATCTTCTATTTTTAATTCACGTGATTTTTCCATATCTTCGACACAAATAAACAAAAATAACAAAGATGTCCAAGTTAAAAAATGAAAACGAATGTGTTAAAAAGCATTGAAAAGGAAAAGTTATTTCGCCAAGCAATCTCTAAACTCTTACAGAACTGTTGCAAACAAATAGGGTTGAAATTCATGGTACTTAAACTAGTGCAGCTATTGGGTTGGCCTCTAAATTACTGCCATTTATTAATTTTGTTTTTAATTTTTAAACATTCTACTCCTTTTTTTGCCATTTCTTTTTTTCATTTGATGTAAATTTTCGTGCTGCAAAAGTTGGTTTAATCGCCCTCAATTCAACTGAACGGTTGTCAATAGCAAGATACATCTTTGTAAACAAAATTCCTAATTTTAATTTCTATTTCTAATTTCTTTCAGATGTGGCATGATCTCTAGACACAGCACAAATGCTACGAGAAGCTATTGCAGTTTTAGACAGTTAAAAGAACGAGGTGTGCTAATTTTTCTTATCTTGAAATTTCATTTTAATGATCTGAAAATTCAAATAAATTAATTCGAGTAAAAAATAAAAATAAAAACTTCGGTTCTCGGAGAACAAAACATCCCTTTTTGAATTAATTAAAACATTGTACGAAAATATTTGAAAATTATGTTTGGTTAATACTTAATAACGTTAAAATTAACAAAGAATACTTTCATAAGTAAAATAAATACTTATATTCCTAATCAATAAAAGATCTTTTCTTACTTAAAAAGAGCTTTAACCATTAATAACAAAACGTAGCATATAATGCATTAAATTAATGATAATAGTTAATTTTTCGTCATATTAATTCAATTATGATACAAAAAACTACTGTTGCTTTATAAAAATGTAATTAAATCTAACAATTTTGCATGAAGTTAGTTAGAGATTCACTAAATCAAATTATTAAAGGTAGCATATAAAGGAAAACCTTTTCCTTCTTTAAATAATTCCTTTCAGAAAGATAAATTGAAATCTTTACTTTCTAGTTTATATTTGTATAGGGAAAAAATTGTTTTCAATTGCCTTTTATTAGATGTTAAATAAACAGATTCTTCGATTACCAGTAATTAAAAAAAATTATCTAAATTGTAGAAGAAAATGCTTAATTGAGAAATAGGTTGATAAATTGCTTTTTACGCTTATGTATGTTCTACAATTTAATTTAATTTATACATATTTTTGTTAGAGACATTCAAAATTAGCCTTTATTTATCAATATGATTTTTTGATGCTTTGTAGACTTAAAAAAATAAATAATGAAGAAATTAACTAATAATTAATAATAATTAATTAGAGGTATTATGTGAATCAGCATTAAAATGCATAGAAAACTGACTGCAAAACGTATATTTCCATTAAAAAACCTTACTATTTTACCTCTCTTAAGTGGAATTTAATTTAAACGGAATTTTTTAAATTTGTTCTAGAGCTGGATAGTGGACAAAATCACACTCATGCCACGGCGGTTAATAGAATTTGAGCCAGAATCGGTTATGCTGCCCCCAAAAGAAAATAATAAATGTTCTGTAGTTATCATTTCATTTATTGTTATATGTTGTTTCGTAATTATTGTTCCGTATTTATTTGTTGTAAAATAAGAGTTTTGTGGAAGAACATATTAAGTGGTATTTATTGATATTCGGAAAATCAGCTTCCTAAATCAGTAGAAATCTCACTTGCGAAGCATATTTACCATTGCAAACATCATTATTTAAAATTTTGCATTAAGTTAAATGCATCAAACACAACTTGCAAATTAAAATTTGAAAGTTGAGTTAGATGGGAAGGAACTAACTGCTCCAAACGGAAGCAAAATAAAATACTCATTATAATAAATTAGTGTTATAAACTATGTCTGATAATAAAACAACGAAAAGGGGGAAAGATGGAAAAGTTAATGAGCCATTTCGGGGTTTTCAGAGCAGAGTTTACTTTAAACAAAAAAATGACTTTGAGCGGAATACTTTTGAATACAAATATTGTTTACGCAGCTAACCATATGACATAATAACCATATCAACTTTTAAAATTGGTTATTTTATAGGGGTATATTGGGTTGCTCACAGTAAGTCAGTACCAGACCTACTGGCCAAATTTTCATTGCCAGGTTATTTAATTTTATAAGCGCAGTTGAACAGCCGATCCAAATTGGAGCTTATAACTGCTCTGTAGCTTTGTAATTTTGAACTCAATCCAGAAGACAAGGAAACTCCAGGATCAGTATACCCCCAGAGGTATTTTATTTTTATATTTTATTTTTTAACCGTCGTTAAACAGTTCAACTTAGTGGCCTTGAAATTTTGAGCTCAATCCAGAAGACAAGGGAACTCCTGGATCGAGTACTGGGATAAATTTTGCCTTCGTGGAGGACTTTTTGATGGAACTAACCAGCATTTGCGTTACATGGAGAGGCAAACCACGAGAACCACCCACGATTAGCCTGATGGCAAAGGTACTGTAACCCTGATCCGTCTACCACTGAGGATATTTCACGTCAGCACTGTGGTCGGTGCAAGCCGGATGCGGACTCGTATCGACCAGCCATCTTTATGATTCAAATCCAGTTCACTTCATTAGAAGGAGAACGCTCTATCCCCTGAGCCACCACGGCTACAGTTCTATTTTTTCAATCATAAAAAACTTGATTCAATGATTTTTCAATCTTTAACATTTTTATGTGGATGAAAATTGAAGTGATAATCTTTAAATAAGGTCGGAGAGGCCAATTGAGGTATCAAATGTTACAACTCGGTTCAAAATAGAAACGTCAAACAGTCGAGAGGGGCTATAGAGTTGTTTAAATTAATTCACACAATCATACAGTGAAATATTCTAAAGATTTCTCACTCTCACATGCGTAGGATTCCCTCAGCCAAGTTATCACAAAACAACTTCGGTTCTCTATAGAATTTATGCAGAACCTACGTGAGAGGACGAAATCCGTTTATTACCATCCCGTCTATACCTAAAACAAAACTCGTACTGTAATTGAAGAGGACATGATAATATATACTCTTTCCAAAGGTCACACTAAGCTAACCCTTAATATTGTTTCCAGAAAGATACTTCACAAATGCCTTGCAGAAATTGTTTAGCCGATACTGAAACCATTCCGCTGCCAGTAAATCCCTGCAATTAATTATTAAAATCTAGTTTCAAGCTGGGATGCCCGGTGGCTGGGTGGTAGAGCTTCGCTTTCTCGTGCCACAGGTTTTGGGTTCGATCCTCGGGTCGGGCAAGGTTGACTCAGCCTTTCATACCTTCAGTGGGTCGATAAGTGAGTACTAAGCAGGCTTGGGAACTAAATACTGGGGTTTCCACTTTCGGCTGACGTCCCGACCGGAACACCTGCTCCTGCACCCCAGAGCCCAACTGAGATGGGCACAGTAGGCCTTGGCCCTCTATGGGCTGTCGTGCCACTGAGTTTAGTTTTTTTAGTTTCAAATTAATTTTATAGCAAAAAATTTCCTTTTTTTTAAATAATGTAAAAAAATTTCATAATATTATCAATTAAAAAAAGTTTATTTTTTTTAAATAATTGAACTTTAGATATTTTCATTCTTCTCATCAGATATTTAAAAATTAATTAGTAATATTTCTTAGTTTTGTGTTCACTGTTCTAAATGTTTACTATAGCAATTATTTATAAAATCAAGCTTTTCCTAGTGTATTGCAGCCGTAAAAAAATGGAAAATCCCTGCTAAATTAAAGCAATTTATTGCTTACACTGAAGTTCTGGTGCCACTCAAAACGCTTTCCAAAACGATTTGAAAATGTGGCTTATCATTAGAATATTGCCCTTCTATTTAAATATAAAAACCTTGATGGATACTATAATTAGTTCTTCCTCGAGTTCAAGCTGTAAGTAAAGGTCATATCCTCATAAGTCACCTGTCAGAACATGTCACCAGCACTTTCCTGATATCGAAATACCAACGAGGGTAGGAGGTTCCGGTTCGGGAGAAATGAGGGATTGAATTTGAGCAGAAAACAGGAAACGTCGTCTATCAGTTAGGGGGACAGGAATTAACGCTGAGTCGTGACGGTCAACACGTGCCATGAAAACAAATTCCGGAATATTCACTCCAGATTCCCTGCTTAGAATATCGAATAACCTTATTTAGATCCCAGTCCATCGATCGTTGGGTCTATAGCTGTCTATGGCTTTCTGTCACGAGAAGCTCTTTTATGAGATCCCTGGTTGCAGTTACTTTTCCTTCCCAGGAAAATATATTTGCGACAAAGGAAATCTTAGAACGAGAAAAGTACGTTTTAAACTTTTATGGGATGGGGGGAGGGTTAAGTTTGAAATGGTTTAGACTTTATTGAAACATAAGTTACGGATTTTTCCTCCCAAAGGAAATAAAAACATTCATTTTCATGTTGTTTTTTTATTTTGGATTAATTTTTAGACAATGTACTGTTTTAAAATGATTTTCTATAGACCTTGACCTACATCGCATCGGACCGGTCAGCATTTTCATAATTTTACCCTGCGCCTTCCACTGAGGAGGGAAAGACGGACGTCGATTGCTTTGAAATAAATTGTAAATAAATTGTATTTAAATAATTGTATTTGTATTGAAATTAATTGTATTTAAATATGATTTCAAAATAAAATACAATTACAAGAACGGTATTGGTGAGGTATTAAATGACGTGTCTTTTAGCTCCCTGTTTACCTCTCGTCCATGGAAGGTTGTATCATTCCGAGAGAAATGCACCACAGAAATAAGATGGGAATAATTTAATGTTCCTTGGGTGGCCGGGGCTACTGACTACTTCACGACACTGCTCATCACCCTAAAAATGTTCTTTTATTAATAAATGAGCGAAACTATTAACTATAAATCATTAAAACTACGCCACTGAATCATTTATTGTTGTGCACTATACTTCTTTTTTAAATATTTCATTTTTGAATAGTAAAATATTGCAAAATTGTTAATTTATACGTTTTTAAGGTAAGTACCTATAAAATCAAATCTTTTTCATTCAAATATAAATACTTTGCAAATAAAAATTAAAAATATATAACCTACACTTTTTTTTTCTTTTTTTGTAAAGACAAGTAGAACATTGATGTTCTTCAACTGAAATACAAAAATTCGCTAAAAAAAAAAAAAAAAATAAAAAAAATATTTGGACAAATAACCGAAACTCAGGAAAATAATAAATTCCAAAAATCATAAAAACAAGCAAATTTTTATGTTTTCCGCCAGAAGCAAAATGAAAGGCGATTTATAACCTATCGTAAACTATTTCAATAAATTATTATTTATTTTATCCGCAGTATTATATATAAAATAAAAAAAAATTCCAGCATTCTCCAAACATCGAAAGACATTATCATAAATGGGTTAAACCTGCACTTTCCGTTGCAACTTCAAAGTGATTTACAATAAAATGATGCCGAAATTATATTTCAGCTACAGTCGTTTCAAGCCATTTTGGAAGCTTTTCGATTCAGGAGTTTCTCTGACAACAAACTAAAAATGCATGAAACTTTATGGCCTCTGCTTCTATTATTGTTCAAGCCCATTCTGCGGAACTTCAACTCGTAATTATTATGCCCAATAATCCATAGTTTCGGGAAGAGAAACAATAGGTCTTTAAGATTTATGGGTTCGCGGGGTTTTGTTTATAGCTACCCTAAAAGCCTTCACATTGAAACTTGTTTCTGAGGTATTTCGCTAATGTTTTGTTTACTATGCAACCGATTTAATGAAATAGCATTATCTCATGTTGCGTTCTATCAATTTTTTTTTTTTTTTTACAACAATAATGGAAGATTTTGGATTCTAGGAGTAATGGAGAACAACCGAAATATATGCAAAAAAAATTTCGAGAAGCTTTAGTAATTTTATACCAATGAAACTTGGAAAACTTTTTTTTTTCATTGACCAACTTGTTAGGATAAAAATATATATATTAGTTTAAACTCATTTTTGAAATAAATTTATATTTTTGTTGTTGTTGTTTCTAATGCCACTTGTCACACGGGCAAAGCTGCGTGGTGAAACCGAGCAAATTTAAGGTAGAGTGTGCGTTTCTTGTTTTTCAGGGGCACCATCTATGGCCAAGAATTCGACTTCTGCCACCCCATGCGTCGCACCCGTTTATAGGGCGGACCCATTCATACATCCATTCATTCATCCACAGATCGTAATTTTGACCTGAATCAGAGATCGATCGATATCCAATCCAGTACCTCTAGAGGTATTGATTTGTTATGGGAACACGGAGGACTTTTGCGACTCGACAGATTTAACATGCATCAGTCACTTTACTACACGGGGAGTCTTCGGCCGGCGGGGTTCGAACCCACGAACTCTCGGACATGGGCCCAGTGCCCTACCGACCAAGCTATCCCGAAAACAATAAATTTATATTTACAGGGTGATCTGTAATCACCGTTCTTAATATTATCTTCTTAATCACTCTTATCTTTTCGGTCTGCGGGGTAATCCGTTATCATCGCTCTTATCTTTATCTTAATCACTGCCAAAAAGGAAATTAGTTAATACGCATACTTAAAGTTGCAATTAATATTTAAATGAAGACAGCGGGATTGAAAAAAAAAGGCTTTTTACTTTAAATAGGGAGAGTTGATGGGATAAGATTGGGTCTTTCATAATTGAAGTGAAGTTTCTCCTCGTAAATGAACTTTTAAATTGGAAATTTTTTATCTTTTATTATTTTATAACAGAAGTTGAACAGCCGATCCAATTCTAAATGTAAAACTATCAACGTTCATCTCTGTAGCTTTGCAATTTTGATCCCAATCCAGAGGAAAAGGGATGGAACTTACCAACATTTACGCTACTTGGAGAGGAAAACCACGAAAACCTCTAACAGTTGCCCGGAGAAAAGGGGATTTTAACCCTTGATCGTCTATCACTGAGGGTATTTTATGTCAGTCGGCGATAGTTGAGAGCATAATTCGTATGGACCAGTCAATGTTGGTATTCTAATGTGGGTCACCTCATTGTGACGTGGACGTTTCAGCCCTTGAGCCACCGCTGCTCTAAATTGGGTTGCAACTAATCACATGGTTGCGTCTAATCACATAATTGTGCATGGCTTGCTAATGTTACACCTTTGGGTTTATTATCACACTAATTCAATTTTCAAAATCAGATTTAATTGAATAACTGTAACCGACGTCACGTGTGTGTCGAACCCGATTGGCTGACCCACGCGTGACGTCGCTTGATACTACCTAATTACGAGTTTTTGATAAATTTATGCGTAAAAAAACAATTCAAGTATTTTATCTGTGCAATATTCCATGAAATAGTCATGCAATTATTGGATTTGCTTCTCGTTTCCTCTGTGAAAGGTCTAACCTTAATGGAATTAAGAAAAAAACACGTGTTTTTTGTGTGTGTTATACTACTAATAAGATACAGTTTACTACATTTATACTACTAATTAGATGCAGTTTTCATTTATAATCCGAGTATTAGTAATCAAAATTCAAACTTCTCCCAGCAAAATAACTTAAGATTTGGTACTACATTAAAATCATTTCTGCTTTCTAAGTTAGATAACAAGAAAATAAGAGAGTTATTTTCATTGATTTTTCATGATCAAAACTTCCTCTTACATATTTCCATTTCCAAAACTATATCCTCTTTCCCCGCTCAGGTGGGAATGGCGAATTTTCTATCAAACATACTCATTGAGTCTCTTTGGCATGAATGGATTCCAATTATCAATAAAACCAAAAACGTTCGAAAACAACCCCCCCCCCCTTACCTAAGATTCTAAAGCGCAATCAATAAATGTTTCTTAGAGCCAGTGCACCGCCCTTTGACGGATATTCTCGTCATTTATTTTAACCCTTATAAGACAAGGCTGAAAAAGACAGAAGTGAATGAAACTGAAGGCCCACACACGCCGAATCTTAACCCCTAGTGTGCTCGAATCCGCCCTATGAAACCATCTTATTATTTTCTTCCAAAAAGGCATTATCATCCCGCCCAGAAGAATTTAGAGGTGGTTTAGGCCATTTACTGCCCTCTCTACCCAGCGAGGGGCAATTCAAGATTTCAGAAAGACATGCTGGCGCACCCCTCTGAAAAGAATTGCCTTTTTGAAGCTCTTTTTTTCTTGAACATTTATGGAATATGCCATTTGTTGAGGCAATTTCTCTGATTGAAAAGTCAAAGTACCCAGGTGATTCACGGTGAATGAAATAATAAAAATGATTTTAATTGATAAGTTTTTAGTTTTGAAGAATAATTATCACGTTTTTGTTAAATTGCAGGAAAATAAATTCTTTTATTTTTACAAAATACAAAAAAGAGAAAGAAAAAAAAACACAATTTCTAGCCGTGTAAGCAGTACTCGAGTTTAACAAATTTAAACCTCTTGAAATTTTAATTTAATTTGAAAGCAAGCATATTTATGTTCAAAATTACTTATTCCGATTAAATATAGTATTTCTTTAATTTTTGATAACCTATCAACAATATAAACTGTATCAATTATAAAACAATACGATTCAGTGCTGATTTACAACAACGGAAGAAAAAAATATATTTAACAAATGTTCTCAAAAACTTTTAATACCAATCTATGTATATACTAACTTTTAGACGAATCTGAGAGTAGTGTTGGGCAATTTTTTTCTTTCGCCCTCTTTAAAAATCGCTCTTCATGAATTTTAGTCTTATTTATTATGAGATTAAAACCTTCATTCGCTTCAAAAATATAAAAACTTTAAATAACGGTAGACATCTTTCAAGCGCTCAAAAATAGGTGCGCATCATCAAGACTTGCCAGGCGTGAATGTGAAGAATCAAAACTAATTTGAAGTATAAAACGTAAAGTTGCTAATGAATTAAATGGAAATGGCAATTTTACGTTTCTTATTTCGAATCACTTTTGTTTCTTTTCATTCACGCCTGGCAAGTCTTGAAGATGAGTGCCTATTTTTGAGAGCTTGAAACATATCGACTATTATTTCCTATTTGAGAGTAAACGAAGTTTTTAGTCAAGTAACATCTTACGGCTTTAGTTTCTTGGGACTATTTATTTAATTATTCTTATTTATTTACTTTTCTTACTCACATATTTTTGAATAATTCACATTTCAACTAAAAAGTAATGAAAGCCGAAAAAAAGAAAGCATCCCATAATTTATCATTGTCGTAAGTACCTACATTTTCCTTAATCTTGATTTTTTTTAATTAAGAAACGAATTTATAAACCTACCTTTAAATAATTTTGCTTCTTTAATTAAGAAATGAATTTACAGACCTGCCTTCAAACAATTTTTTATTTATTTATTTATTTATTTTTGCCAACTTCCTAACTAATAACATATTTTACTGTCGTTTGTAAGCCCTTACCAAGAAATACATTCATTTCTCATACAATAAATAAGAAACAGACTTGTGTTGTAAGTAAATATTTCTTCCTATTTTCTATAATTCAATTATTTCCTCTATTTACATCTCCATTACAGAAAAAGATTGTGGATCCGATAAATAATAAGCTTTACATGAAATGATTAATGATCTGAAGTAAGTATTATTTGTAGTATTTTCTCAAGATCAGTGAAAAGGTTCACGTTCGTGCATTATCTTTAGGACAATAACGGAAATGTTTGAAATATTATTAGCTCAAATCGTTCACCTTGTTTGTCTTAATGTGTATTTGAGATTTACAATAATAAATAATTAACACTTATAACTTTTATTTTTCTCTGTGCAATTTTTGAGAAGAAATGTAATTTTAGATAGAGGATGTAGATGAAAACATATATTAGTGTGCTGTTAAGATTTATTAATAAAATGAAACGAAGATTTTTGAAACTACATTTTTTAGATAAACTAAAAAGAAAAAGATAATATCACTTTTGAGAGAAAGTTTGATGAAAGATGATGAAAGTTTTTTTTTTTTTTTTTTTTTTATGAAAGTGATGTTCTTTACGTTTTTTGTTCTGGGTCTGATAAAAACAATTTTATCGGAAAGTATCCCGAAATTTCAATCAGCGATCAAAAGGTAACACAAATTCGTCTTGCAACAAACAAAAATAATGTATATTGTAACTTGGCATTCAGCTTCAGTTACTATTTGAGCAATCTGGCTAGTCTGGAAGTAGTTAAATTTTAGATAAATCATAATTTCTTAGGCGATAACCTGGCGATAAATTTCACGTGTAGTGGTCAACTAGTATTATAAATTGAAACTAGTATTGTCATCATTACACTCAGAGCTCCTGTAGAGATTTGAGAATTCTAGATAGTCAGAGAGTATTCGTAATTTTTGTTAACGATAAATATACCCCATTGGTAATAATATATTGATATATGCTGTGTGTAGCAGTCTGAAAGTAGTTGAAAATTGATTGATTGATTATTGTCATTAGACAAAAGCTCCCGAGGAGATTTGAGAACTTAATTAGTCGAAAATTATTCGGAGTTTTGAACAACCAGGTAGATAAATCGGCATTGCTTCCAACTGAAGTTTTCGAAAAATAATTTTAACTTGCACTGCTGTTATCAGTCGCGAAACTACAGTTGAGATTTGAGAACACTAATTAGTCGAAAAGAAGACGAAATTTTGATTGCGAAATTTCAAACTCATAAATACGAAACGAATTGATAGAAACGTAGTAACAATAAAATAGCTTATTAATGAAGTGGTGATTTTTAGTGTCAATTGTATATTTTAAAAAAAATAGAAAACGGAAGTATTTTTGTGGTTATTGAGATTTTTTTTTGTTTCATTGATCGTTGCTGAACTTTAAAGGCAATTTATATTAATATAAATAACCGGATAATTTAATTTTTTCGAGCAAAACATAAGTATTGAAAACCCATTTATTTAGTTACAGAATGTTCTGCTTAAATGTATATTTTTATTTTAATGTATATTAAAAATACTTGTATATTTTTAGAAATCTTATTTAAGACGAAGTTAAAAAGGTAAACATATTAGGGTAGCAAATAAACATTTAAGCAAGTAAGAAACAAAAACAGTATCAAAATCTGTCAGTTCACAATTGAGGAAGGCAGAATTGAGGAACATCGAAACCAGTTTTATTGCCTGCCAAATATTGGCATTTTTTCTAATAAATGTCTTTCAATATCTGTTTATTTCATCCAGCAATGGAAATAGGTTTTGACGTTTCAAGTTTCACATTCCTCAGTGGGTATTCGGTAGTATTTTGTCCTTGAATGATTGAAAAACTACTTTGCGGACCTTATTTTGTGCATTTTTTGACAAGAAATATTAAATTATAAATGGATGGTCATTACAGAACAACCTGTTTATAAATTGTTACTTACTTATTTCGTAAAAACATACTTGACATATGTTTTAACACTTGAATTTGGGAAATCAAATATATTAAATTTGACTCACCTTGCGAACACCAATATACTAATATGTATGAGTATTACCAGCAAATGATAAAAATAATTCAAATTATATTTTGAAATACTCGTGACTGTTAGAGATAAATGCAAGCAAAACTACTACATACACAGAAACTTGCAAAGCAAATTTAACAAGAGGTAAAAATGCAACTAAATCTTCATCAAATTACTGGTAATTTTTACATTTAAGTATTTATTTTAACCCATTTGTACCTAGCAACTTTTAAAAAGAACGGTTCTCTTTTCAAAAAAGAAACAAGTGGCAGAAAAAGCGTCAATTTATTGGGATTCATTTTATAAAACAAGACAGTACAGTCTATTGTAGTAATAATTAAATAATTATAGTTGGTATCTTAAAGTCAAAGTAGAGGAGATTAGTACAAAACCATGGTTAAACCCAAAACGTGGCATTTTTACTAGACTGTTGCAATCGCTTATCAAAAATCATATGAAACTAGTTGCGGACAATATCCGTGTTATGAAGATGAATGAAAGTCTATTGTTTGTCAACACCAATGATTCCATTCGCTTAGAAAATGTATGATTTTTCCAATTTAATTCTACTAGACTATTAATTTAAGTACTAGACTGTTGCAATCATTTATCAAAAATCCATCAACTATTTGCGGACAATATCCGTGAAGATGAATGAAAGTCTATTGTTTGTCAACACCAATGGTTTCATTCGCTTAGAAAATGTATGATTTTTCCAATTTAATTCTACTAGACTAGTAATTTAATTACTAGACTATTGCAATCACTTATCAAAAATCACATGAAACTAGTTGCGGACAATATCCGTGAAGATGAATGAAAGTCTATTGTTTGTCAACACCAATGGTTTCATTCGCTTAGAAAATGTGGGATTTTTCCAATTTAATTCTACTAGACTATTAATTTAATTACTAGACTATTGGAATCACTTATCAAAAATCACATGAAACTAGTTGCGGACAATATCCGTGAAGATGAATGAAAGTCTATTGTTTGTCAACACCAATGGGTTCATTCGCTTAGAAAATGTATGATTTTTCCAATTTAATTCTACTAGACTATTTATTTAATTACTAGACTATTGCAATCACTTATCAAAAATCACATGAAACTAGTTGCGGACAATATCCGTGAAGATGAATGAAAGTCTATTGTTTGTCAACACCAATGGTTTCATTCGCTTAGAAAATGTATAATTTTTCCAATTTAATTCTACTAGACTATTAATTTAATTACTAGACTATTGCAATCACTTATCAAAAATCACATGAAACTAGTTGCGGACAATATCCGTGAAGATGAATGAAAGTCTATTGTTTGTCAACACCAATGGTTTCATTCGCTTAGAAAATGTATGATTTTTCCAATTGAATTCTACTAGACTATTAATTTAATTACTAGACTATTGCAATCACTTATCAAAAATCACATGAAACTAGTTGCGGACAATATCCGTGAAGATGAATGAAAGTCTATTGTTTGTCAACACCAATGGTTTCATTCGCTTAGAAAATGTATAATTTTTCCAATTTAATTCTACTAGACTATTAATTTAATTACTAGACTATTGCAATCACTTATCAAAAATCACATGAAACTAGTTGCGGACAATATCCGTGAAGATGAATGAAAGTCTATTGTTTGTCAACACCAATGGTTTCATTCGCTTAGAAAATGTATGATTTTTCCAATTTAATTCTACTAGACTATTAATTTAATTACTAGACTATTGCAATCACTTATCAAAAATCACATGAAACTAGTTGCGGACAATATCCGTGAAGATGAATGAAAGTCTATTGTTTGTCAACACCAATGGTTTCATTCGCTTAGAAAATGTGCGATTTTTCCAATTTAATTCTACTAGACTATTAATTTAATTACTAGACTATTGCAATCACTTATCAAAAATCACATGAAACTAGTTGCGGACAATATCCGTGAAGATGAATGAAAGTCTATTGTTTGTCAACACCAATGGTTTCATTCGCTTAGAAAATGTATGATTTTTCCAATTGAATTCTACTAGACTATTAATTTAATTACTAGACTATTGCAATCACTTATCAAAAATCACATGAAACTAGTTGCGGACAATATCCGTGAAGATGAATGAAAGTCTATTGTTTGTCAACACCAATGGTTTCATTCGCTTAGAAAATGTATGATTTTTCCAATTTAATTCTACTAGACTATTAATTTAATTACTAGACTATTGCAATCACTTATCAAAAATCACATGAAACTAGTTGCGGACAATATCCGTGAAGATGAATGAAAGTCTATTGTTTGTCAACACCAATGGTTTCATTCGCTTAGAAAATGTATGATTTTTCCAATTTAATTCTACTAGACTATTAATTTAATTACTAGACTATTGCAATCACTTATCAAAAATCACATGAAACTAGTTGCGGACAATATCCGTGAAGATGAATGAAAGTCTATTGTTTGTCAACACCAATGGTTTCATTCGCTTAGAAAATGTGCGATTTTTCCAATTTAATTCTACTAGACTATTAATTTAATTACTAGACTATTGCAATCACTTATCAAAAATCACATGAAACTAGTTGCGGACAATATCCGTGAAGATGAATGAAAGTCTATTGTTTGTCAACACCAATGGTTTCATTCGCTTAGAAAATGTATGATTTTTCCAATTTAATTCTATAATTTAAACTGGCTTGAGGATTTATTTAAGATAATTTTAATTTTTGATTGCACTTCCCTTAAGTTATTGTGTTGTATTGTTAAGACATTTCAAGCCTTTTTTTTCTGTTTAATGTTGGTGCTGAATAAAACAGATATTTTGTTATTCGGACATGATCGGGAAGCGATTTTCCAATCCAGTGAGGTTTAACGACCGGATCTCCTGTTTGGCATTTTCTTAAATAAATATTAAAAACATTTTTTTTAGTTCGGGTAACAAATTTTAAAAGAAATAAAGGCTTTCAATATAACTGCGATGAACTACAACCAAGAGAAAAATATCAAAAAAAGAGAACAAGTCGTTAAAAACCTTTGGATTGTAAATTAGCGATCGGGATTCCATAATACTCAAATGCAAAATCATTAAAAGGTTAGATACAGAGCTTGTGGGAAACTTCAGAGGGGCTTGATTTAAGTTTTATTTGTAATTTATGTTTTTAAATCTGATCATCTAATTAAATGTATACATTCCAAACATATTTTCTCATGTTTTTTGATTTTTAAGCTTTTGTAAGTTTTTTTTTTTAAATTTTAGGGGTCATAATATTAGACTTTTGCTCTAAATATAACTGTAAAGCAAAAATATCATTATTTCTATATATAACAGATTTTATATGACATGGTTAGATATAATCTTTAAAGGTAAATAGAAACTTTAACGGATAATATAGAAACTTTAAAGCTTATATACACAAATTCAGTAAAATGAAACTAAAGGAAAATGATCCACTCAACTCATCAATAATTTTGCAGTAATGGTTTGTGAATTGAGCAAAATTTAAAAAGTTTTTACATTACTCTCACCAAAAATGAGAATTCTGATACTTTATCATTAGAGAATTCTATAAAATATCTCAAGCATTCTTTAATAAATCTTTTGTACGCTTTACGCTCTCTTTGGTAATTAACCAGGGAATATTTTAATGATGAAGAACAAAAACTTCAAACGTAACACTAATTTAACTTTTTACGTAATTCTATTGAATTTGAATCGATCAAGCGTGATTCGTGAAGCAAGTTTTGTTTGTTGAGTTCTATTTCAATCCCTTGAAATAAAACAAGTAGAACACGAAGAATATCAATAGTATAAAAATTAGAGTATTCTTTTTCATTTCCTACTTCAAAAGCGAGGATAAGATAACTTGTTTTACCAATTAAAATTTGAACAAAAATGCATATATCAGTACATCGGTGTATTAACCGGAACTGGGTCTTCAAGGGATGCAGGGATTCGTAACATCTTTTTATCGTTTTTCCTTCATGTATTGTTTTGAAAAATAATTGTTTTTATGTTTAGAAAGTATTCTTCTGCCTTACTTTGTTGCGATTTAATAATAGTTTGTTTTTCGAGTTGTAACCAGGCAAGAAATTTTCTTTAAACAAAAAAAAAAAAAAGATGAGAAAAAAAAGGGACAAGAAGACCGATTTAAAAAGAGTAATTAAGTAAAAATATTTGTGATAAAAATATTTGGTTTTAAACTATTGGTTTAGTTTATAAAAATCTAACGTTATTCTAATTATATAGTGAATCTAGTGAATCGTCTTTTACTGGTAGTTTTGGCTTGTGATATATTTTATCTTGGATGCCCTGTTCCTACTGATAGCAAAGAACACTGTAAAAAAAACTATTGACCAAATCACGATACTGGCACTTTGATCCGTAACATCTATTTCACAGTTAAATATATTTTTACCATTAAATTTTTTGCTGTAATTCTCACAACAATATTTAGTCATTTTACAATAAATTTAACAGTATAAAAAATTATAGCATATGAGATTTTTTGTCCAATAAATTTTACAATAAAAAGTACTGGCATCCTGACTACTAGTACTTTTTTATCGTAATTTGATCCGGAATTTTTTACTGTTTAGTTTAATAGGATTATAGTTTGGACTTTGAAATGGTGAACTGTATTTTGGTCTGGTGTCAAATTTGATTATTTTGATGTCGTTGATTAAATACAGTGTGCTTTTCTCTAACATTTTTTTTTAGCCACGTGCCTAAAAAATGCTCTTTCCGTTTTTTATGACGAAACTTAGAAACTGAATTTCATGGAACCTTTAAATTAACGTATTTTGGATCCTTTTGATGATAAATTAGTAAAGGAAATAAAACGGAGGTTTATTACGGTAGTGTATATCGATAAATAATGAAGTTGTCGAAATCCCTCAATTCCAATTATTAGATTTCTAATAGAAAAGAAAATACTAATTAGATCCAATAAGCGTACTACGATTGTGTTCACAACATAAAAGCAATTATCAAGTCTACAAAATAGCCAAACATGAAAGTTTCCATTCAAATGTTGAGTCTTATATTTATCATAAAATAATAGCTGCAGTCAACAGCACGCAACTTGTCGGCTGCTTGTTTCATTAAAATTAGGAGGTGAAAATTATTTTTTTTCTATCACAAAAGCTACGATAAATTCTTCTTTCTACACTTCAGTTGTTTCCCATTGTCTATTGGCACGAGACGACGACGCCATTCGTTCTTCCGAGATTATTATCTCGCAATTAACTCATCTTCAATTCTGCATCTTCAATTCAAATAAAGGATAACGAGACTTATTGTTTCCGGTTTCTCCACCTTGATACACAGACTTATTAACACAGTGAGCATGGTGCCACTCTTTTATGAAACACTTAATTGTGTATAGGGAAAATGAGATAATAGACAGGAAATATAGATATGAAGATAGACTTAGAGAGACAAAAAATTGTATGCACTCGGTTTCACGGTATGGTGGATACAATAAATGGTTTTAAATGAAAATGAGGTTTTTAAGTTCATATTTATCTCTTTTCTTAGACATGACTTTCTTTATTTAACTTTTATGCATATGTTAATAACTTTCAAAAAGTTTTTTGTTGTTTAGTAAAACTTGACGCTTTCAGCAACCAGCTTGTTCAACTCTCAAATGTAATGCGAATGGTGGGGACATTTCTTTTTTTGCAGCATTGCTTTGAATTCATAGTTTTCTCTTCGACACTATTACTTTTATTTCATAGACTTCCTTTAAGAACAGTGAATGGTGAATCATGAAATGTGTCTACTCAATACATCGTTTCGTCAGCATTGATTTGGTTTTATAACTCTCCCTTTAAGCATTGTGAATGGTGAACCAAGGGAATCATGAAATGTGCCTACTGAAGACATCTTTTCGACAACATTTCTTTGATTTTATAAATCTTATTTAGGGACTATGAATGGTCAAACACAAGGATCATGAAATGTGCCAACTGAAGACATCTTTTCGGCAACATTGCTTTCATTTCATGAATCTTCTTTAGGGACTGTGAATAGTCAAACACGAGGATCATGAAATGGACCAACTGAAGACATCTTTTCGGCAACATTGCTTTGATTTCATGAATCTTCTTTAGGGACTGTGAATGGTGAAACACGAGGATCATGAAATGTGCCAACTGAAGACATCTTTTCGGCAACATTTCATTGATTTTATGAATCTTATTTAGGGACTATGAATGGTCAAACACAAGAATCATGAAATGTGCCTGTTCCCGTCAAGTAACAATTTTCTTCTTACGTAGAAGTAACGACGCGCATGCGCACTGCCAAAAACAAAAAAAGAACTGAATATTAATATTCATTCGATGTTTAGAATTTCATGTAGCTGTTGAGCTTTAAAATGTAATCTCTTTTCTTTTCTCTTATTAAATACTTAAAATATTCTTAGATTTGACTGTTGAATTAGAATTGCGTTGATTTCCTCTTATTCGAATTTTTAGAATTACTTTGATCATTTCCTGATAGAATTTCTAAAATCAGATTTTATAGATGAACCACCGTTAGCATTTTTGGTGCATCGCCGCCGCGAAACAACATTCTTGTTGTTATAGATTGTTTCGATTTCGGATTGATCAGGAAGTGTAAAGAAAAGAAAGGTAGGAATATTTGATAATTTGATCTATATGAAGATTTAGATAATTTGATGCTTCAAATTTAAAGCAGTTGTTAGTTGTTTTGTAGAAAGTTGCTTTGTTTTGATTGTGTGATGCAGTATTTGTTTACATATTTACGAAATATTGAAGCATCATACAAATTATAAATTTGATTATTAGTGTTGATAAGAATTTTTAAAATATGGAAGAATTAACTAAACAGAGAAAAATTAGAGGCGTTTTGCGTTCTAGCATAACAAAATATATTAACAAATTAGAACAAGAATTTGATGAAATAAATACTGATACTGAACTAGAACAACATTTAGATTTTTTGACTAGTAGATTAAAACAAATAAATGATTTAGATAATACTATACAATCTCTAATTGTAGATGAAAATGATTTTGATGCAGAAATTGAATCTGCAATGGAATATGGTCAGAAAATTATTTTATGGAATTCGAAACTTTCTTCTAAGATAAAATCCTTTCTTCGTAATGCATCTGCTAATAATTATGATAAGGTAAATTTAATTCAGGCACAAGAACATTCCAACAATACTATAGCCACAGAAGTTTTGAATCGGAAAATAAATAATAATGTTAAACTTCCTAAATTATAGATAGAAAAATATTATGGAGATCCGTGTGTTTGGATAGAATTCTGGAATCAATTTCAAAGTACAATTGATAAAAATGAAACATTATCTGTAATAGACAAATTCTCGTATTTAAAATCACTTTTAGGAGGTGCTGCAGCTAATGTTGTTAATGGGTTTTCGCTTTCTGAGGAAAATTATGGAAAAACTGTTAAACTATTAAAAGAAAGATTCGGTAGAGATGAATTAGTTATAAATGCTCATATGAACAAATTGTTAAATCTCTATCCTGTTAAAGATGCTAATAATGTTTTAGGATTAAGAAAATTATATGACACTTGTGAAGTACAAATTCGAAGTTTGGACTCTTTAAAAGTAACTTCCGGAATGTATGGACATTTATTGTACCCCATTTTGATTAAATTAATTCCTGAAGAATTAGCTTTAAGCTTTAACCGTAGAAAATTAGATAAAGCAAATCTAAGTGATTTTGATGTAATGGAACTGATAAATTTTCTAAAAATTGAAATAGAATGTAGGGAATCTGTTTCATTCCAAAACTCGAGGGTAGATAGAAAGAAAAACTTCATTAATCATAATACTGTCGCAAAACAACAATTTGGCAATTCGCGTGAGTCACCTCGAAATCAAAATCGCCCTTTCAATTCAAATGTAAACAAAACAGTAGAATATTTAGCTCCTGTCACAGAAAGTAATTGTATCTTTTGTAAAGAAACTCATAGTTCGGAACACTGCAACAATGTAAATATTGATGAAAAAAAGGATTTGTTAAGAAAACAAGCTCGTTGCTTTTTGTGCCTTCAAAAAAATCATAGAATTAGAGACTGTAAGAAAAGGACATTTTGCGATATATGTAATCATAAACACAACAGAACAATTTGCTATCAATTTGGTAAAGCTGAGGATAAAAACGAAACTAAAATTGTTACTGCTATTTCGCAATGCCATGAAGTTTATAAAACTGATTCGTTGATTAAATCCACTATTGGAATTTATTTGCAAACATGTACCGCTATGATTAAGTCATCATTAAATGAAGAAACTTCACCTGTTAGAATATTATTAGATAATGGATCCATGCGAACATTCGTTTTAGAAGAAGTTTCAAAAAGATTAAAACTTCCCATTGTAAGATCGGAAACTTTATCTGTTTATGCCTTCGGAGCTGATGGAGCTCAAGAGAAAATTTATGATGTTGTTAAAATCAGATTAGCTAATAGGGATCAACGTTCTTTAAATATTGAACTTGAAGCTCTAGTCACCGATCAAATATCTGCTACTAATTTACCAGCACCTGATACCAACATTCAAAAAGCATATAAGCAGTTGAGAGGCTTACAGTTAGCTGATTCCTATGACTCTAAAGAAAATAAGATAGAAATTTTAGTTGGAGCTGATTTTTATTTTGACATTGTCAGTGGTAGAATTAGAAGATTGAACGATAAACTGGTAGCTTCAGAAACCATTTTTGGCTGGTGTCTTCAGGGTCAAGGAAGCATTCATAAAGATCTATGTAGCTTCAAAATTATCGTCGAAGAAAAATCCATCTCCGATCAACTAAGAGAATTTTGGGAGCTGGAAAACTTAGGAATTAATGTGGACTCAGAAACTAAAGATAATGTCGAAAAAGAGATAATGAAGAATTTTGAAGAAGGAATTTCATATGCAAATAATCGCTACAAAGTGAAGTTGCCCTGGAAACCTGAATTAAAGAGTATTTTACATAATAATAAGGTAGTCGCCAGTAGAAGATTTCAGTCTTTGAAAAAATCTTTCATCAACGATCCAGTCTATTTTTTTGAATACAACAAAGTTTTAGAAGATTATCAAAAAGAGCACATTATAGAGCCTGTTACAAAGGAAAACGAAACTTTGAATGAAGAGAATTGCTTCTACTTGCCTCACAGAGCTGTGGTCAGAAATGACAAGAGTACAAGTAGATTACGAGTCGTCTTTGATGCATCATCGCATTCTGCTGGACAGATTTCACTAAACCAATGCTTGTATACTGGACTTAATTTATTACCTGATCTTTTTCTTCTTTTGATTAGATTTAGACTTCATCCTGTAGCTGTGACTGCTGACATCAAGCAAGCTTTCCTGCAGATTGAAATTGATGAAGAAGACCGAGACTACACCAGATTTCTTTGGAACAAAAGCCCAGACGATTTCAGTCCTGATGAGACCTACCGGATGACAAGAGTTCTGTTTGGTGTGACATCTTCTCCTTTTCTACTTAATGCCACCATAAAACATCACTTGAAGAGGTATGTACAGAAATTTCCTCATACTGTTCAACTGTTAAATACATCGTTGTATGTTGATGATTGCCTCATAGGTGAAGATGAGGTAGAAAGTGCTCTGACTACTTGTTTAGAGAGTTATGAAATTTTTAAAGATGCTAGCATGTGTTTGAGAAAATGGAAAACAAATTCCCCAGAACTGTTTCACAAGTTGAAAGAACATAAATTAGAAGTAGATGACATAATTGATTCTTTTGATCAAACTTTAATACCTTCAAAGGTCCTGGGAGTTGCATGGAATCCCAAGGAAGACTATTTTTACTTTGATACTCGAAATGTTGAATTATTCCTTAAGAAAAATAAGGGGACTAAAAGATATATTTTACAAATTGCAGGTCGCATATTTGATCCTATTGGATACATTGGGCCATTTACTATTCGTATCAAATGCCTGATACAAGAAATATGGTGTTTAGGCTTAGATTGGGATGAGGTTGTACCAAATAAAACCATTGAGGCATTTAACAAATGGTGTGATGATTTAAAGAAATTGAGTGACATTCGATTGCCGCGTTACTATTTCTCACATGCATTACCTAAAGATATAGACAATATCCAGTTACTCCTATTTTCAGATGCTTCCATCAAAGCTTATGGAACGGTTGCCTATCTAAGAGTAAAGCTAAACGATGGAAACATCATTACTAGTTTTGTTGCCTCTAAAGGACGAGTTGCGCCGTTAAAGATGCTCTCTTTACCTAGATTAGAACTTATGGGAGCACTTTTATCTGCTAGACTGAGTGAAAAAATCATAGAAGGTTTGGAATTTCCAGTTGAGCGAATTTTTTGGACTGATTCGTCTATTACGTACTTTTGGATAAGAGGTTCACCAGATAGGTTTAAAATTTTCATAAAGAACAGAATTGAGGAAATTCACAAACACAGTAATCCTTCAGAATGGTTTCACTGTCCTGGAACGGATAATCCAGCTGATTTAATATCACGTGGACTTTCGGTTTCAGAATTAGAAAACAGCGACTTTTGGTGGCAGGCTCCACTGTGGCTGAAAGAAGATGAATCGTCGTGGCCAAAATCTTTAGAAACACACAAAGAATTTATAGCAAATCCAGAGACACTAGAAATTCGGAAAGTTTTAACTTTAAGCACAAACGTCGCAGAGAGAAACGAAAACATCAACAATTTCCTTAATCGATACTCCTCTTTCACTAGGTTGGTTAGAATTACAGCTTATTGCTTAAGATTTCTTAAAAACTGTAAAGATACAAATAGAAAAAGGGATAATTTAAGTACATTCGAGCTACGAAATGCTACACAGGTGTTAGTAAAATGTGTGCAATCTATAGAGTTTAGCTCTGAGATTAAATGCCTAAAAAACAAACAGCCAATTCCTCAAAATAGCAAAATCATATCATTGAATGTGTTTATGGACGACAATGGACTTATGAGAGTTGGTGGTCGCTTGAAATTCTCCGAGTTAACAGAATCACAAAAATATCAAATGCTTTTACCGAAATCTCATCACCTTACACAATTAATCATCGAACACTTTCATAACAAATCATTACACTCGGGAGTTCAGACAACACTTTATTTGATTAGACAATTTTACTGGATACCTTCTGGACAAGATAGAGTCCGAAGATTCATACATAAATGCTTGACTTGTTTCAAAACTAAGACACAAACTATTAATCAAAAGATGGGTAACTTGCCCAAAGATCGGATCGTACCATCACGACCCTTTGATAAAGTTGGTTTAGACTTTGCTGGCCCCATATTAACAAAACCTAATTTGAAGAGATCTAAGGTTGTAATTAAATCTTACATCGCTATATTTATTTGCTTCAGTACTAAGGCTACTCACTTCGAGGTTGTCTCAGACTTGACAACAGATGCTTTTTTAGCTTGTTTGAGAAGATTCATTTCGAGACGTTCAAAACCGTCGATTATTTGGACTGATAACGCATCTAACTTCAAAGGTGCAAGAAATGTTTTGAACTCAATGCTTGAACTTTGCCAGTCAAACTCTGTGAAGAACTTTAGTGCTGAAGAGGGAATTCAATGGCATTTCACACCGCCTGCGTCTCCTAACTTTGGTGGTCTGTGGGAAGCTAATATTAAATCCATGAAGAGAATACTCTTGAAAGTCACAAAATCTAACTTACTAAATTTTGAAGAACTGACTACGCTCGTAGTGCAGATCGAAAGTATTCTCAATTCACGCCCACTTTCGCCCATGTCATCAGACCCTAACGATCTGCAGCCGTTGACACCAGGACACTTTCTAGTTGGAGCTCCGATTATGTCATTTCCTGAACATCATACTGCTCCAGATTCTTTTTCTCTTTCTTCTAGGTGGAGCCTGATTCAACGTCTGAAAGACAGCGTTTGGAATAGATGGAGCCATGAATACCTGAGTCAACTGCAAACACGTTCGAAATGGACTTGTCAACAAGAAAATCTGAAAGTTGATCAACTAGTCCTTCTTAAAGATCCTAGTAAGACAGCAATGCAGTGGAATCTGGCTAGAATTGTGAAAACTTATCCTGGAGAAGACAATCTTGTCAGAGTGGTTGACGTCAAAACAGCTAGAGGAACTTTTCGCCGAGCCGTCTCTAACATACTTCCACTACCGGATGATGTTGGACTAACATCCAACGGGGGGCGGGATGTTCCCGTCAAGTAACAATTTTCTTCTTACGTAGAAGTAACGACGCGCATGCGCACTGCCAAAAACAAAAAAAGAACTGAATATTAATATTCATTCGATGTTTAGAATTTCATGTAGCTGTTGAGCTTTAAAATGTTATCTCTTTTCTTTTCTCTTATTAAATACTTAAAATATTCTTAGATTTGACTGTTGAATTAGAATTGCGTTGATTTCCTCTTATTCGAATTTTCAGAATTACTTTGATCATTTCCTGATAGAATTTCTAAAATCAGATTTTATAGATGAACCACCGTTAGCATTTTTGAACCAGCTTGTTCAACTCTCAAATGTAATGCAAATGGTGGGGACATTTCTTTTTTTGCAGCATTGCTTTGGATTCATCGTTTTCTCTTCGACACTATTACTTTTATTTCATAGACTTCCTTTAAGAACAGTGAATGGTGAATCATGAAATGTGTCTACTCAATACATCGTTTCGTCAGCATTGATTTGGTTTTATAACTCTCCCTTTAAGCATTGTGAATGGTGAACCAAGGGAATCATGAAATGTGCCTACTGAAGACATCTTTTCGACAACATTTCTTTGATTTTATAAATCTTATTTAGGGACTATGAATGGTCAAACACAAGGATCATGAAATGTGCCAACTGAAGACATCTTTTCGGCAACATTGCTTTCATTTCATGAATCTTCTTTAGGGACTGTGAATAGTCAAACACGAGGATCATGAAATGGACCAACTGAAGACATCTTTTCGGCAACATTGCTTTGATTTCATGAATCTTCTTTAGGGACTGTGAATGGTGAAACACGAGGATCATGAAATGTGCCAACTGAAGACATCTTTTCGGCAACATTTCATTGATTTTATGAATCTTATTTAGGGACTATGAATGGTCAAACACAAGAATCATGAAATGTGCCAACTGAAGACATCTTTTCGGCAACATTGCTTTGATTTTATGAATCTTATTTAGGGACTATGAATGGTCAAACACAAGGATCATGAAATGTGCCAACTGAAGACATCTTTTCGGCAACATTGCTTTGATTTCATGAATCTTCTTTAGGGACTGTGAATGGTGAAGCACGAGGATCATGAAATGTGCCAACTGAAGACATCTTTTCGTCAACATTTCATTGATTTTATGAATCTCCCTTTAAGGATTGTTAATGAACCACGTGGATCATTAAATGTACCTAATGGTGGTAACATCTCTTCGGCCCCATTGCTTTAAGTATTTCGACTTTTTTTTCATAGACTGTGAACCTAGAGGCGCGGGCATCTTTTTAGCAGCATTGCTGCTTCCTTTGAATAACATAAACGGTAGACCATACCGTGTGAGTAAATGTACTTTACGAGGGTATCTAATGGCTTATCTTTGACAACATTACTTTGAGTTCATAGATCTCTCTTTGAGTACCGTTAGAGAGATCGATGGTAAGGGTTGTTTCTTTAAAGAAATGTAGTTTTAAAAATACAAGATTACACATTTTTGTTAAAATAACCATGAAAAATGCAACATTAAAATTCCTCTCAAATAAAGAATGATGTGATCCCTTCAGTATGTAAAATAATTAAAACTATAGATAATTCAAAGGAAATTGATGTTAATCAAGTTTTAAGTTACTTTTATTATCACATTTATAATTTTATTTAAAGCTTCGTTAAATATAAACTGAAACATAAAATATTAATGAATTTACGGTTTGGGGAAACGAGGATTAAGGTTTTAAATAAATTAGAAATAACCGTTTAATTTTAGTCTACTTAAAGACTATCATAGCTTTTCTGTTCTTAATCTTTTCAAGACTGATTTCTAATTTTTTATCGTGAAAGTTTTCTTTTGGCTGTACATTATCTTTTTACCATTTATAATATTAGAAATAATTTTTTTTTTCAAGCTCTGGGCTCACTTCTTACGGTTATGCCCTGGGACAGTGATGTGCAATTAGTCTTTTTGAGTGACTAATCACACATGAAAAGAAAAAAAATAAAGAGTACTAAGACATATATACAATCCAAGTCGTAAACATATACGTCCCGTTTTTCATCCGATAAACTTTCAAAATCATGCAAATTATGAATAAAAAAATCAAAAGGATATAAATAATACATGTGTTATGACACTCAATTTTTCTTAGTTCTATTTCAGTTATTTTCACAAACATGTGATTTCTTCAAACTATGCTGCCATGACAGTTTAAAAAGTGATGGCAATAATTCAAATCAATAGAGGGAAGTTCAAAAGACTGTAATCTGCATAGTTAATGTTAAAATCGATCTATTTAGTCCAACAGTCAACTTACGACATATATGTCTGGTAAAGGTCAAAAGGGCAAACTACTTGCAGATTAATCGTATTACCCTACAATTTTATCTGAGAAACCAATATTTTAAAAGTAAAAATTTTGCTCAATAGTTTCCAAAAAATTTTTAAATAAAAATTCTAGTTTACGACACTCCTTTTATGTCTTAAAACATATATTACTATATTTAAAACAGTATATTTCAGCAATTTCTTAATGGAAAGTATTATTGTTAAGTTGGTTTGTTCTTAAGCACCAGATTATAGTTTCTTGCACTTATGTTATAGACCAACAACTTCACAAGTATAGACCAAATTTAAAGTTTCAGTTGTTTTTAAAGTTTAAACATGAAAAAAATCCTATTTTAAACACCAGAATTTAACAGCATCTCATATTTTCGGCATATGCCAACAAGTTTTCAAATATTTTTTATTTTTATTTCCTATGAGCTGCACAATCAGTCTTCTCGATGAGCAGACCTAGTGCGTTCTCCAGAAGTGGTAACCACTCTTTCAGGACCATCACAATGGGTGAGATAACGTTGGCCATGTTAATATGGACGTCTAGTTTCTGCCTCACTAGATGGCAGCACCGAGACTCTATTGTGATGCTAAAGTGCACTAGGAATTTAATTTTGCCGGAAATGCCAAGAGCCAATAAGGCACTCCAGGGATCTTTTACATGCCGCATAATTATACGACATGACCGCTGGGGATTTTCTGCTTCCCGAAAATCCGGTGTCTGGGCCGGGGACCGAATCCGCAGACTTGGGCTCAGAAGGCCGACGACAAACTAACTGCGCCACCCAGCCACAGTTTTCAAATATAAAAATTAAAATTCGTAATTCATTTTAAAATTGAAGTATGAACATTTAATTAATCTTTTTCCGTTACTCTCAGTCTTTTTTAACTTAAGAATGGAATACTTTCTAGGAATAATTATAAAAGATTTCTGTTATGTTTTCTACATAGAGCTAATGAGAATGTTTTTTTATTTTATTTTATTTCACTTCATAACCGGCTTTGAGCAGCTAACCCAATGCAGAGTTTACTACTATCAATATTCAACTCCGTAGCTTTGTAATTTAATTGTCCCGGCCCAGAAGACAAGGGAACTCCTAGATCAAGTACTGAAATAAGCCAGCCCTCGTGGAGGACTTTTTGATGGATTTAACCCATCGTTACGTAGAAAGGAAAACCACGAAAATCTTCCACGTTTTGTCCATCGGTAAAGGGATTCTAACCCATGATCCGTCTGCCCCTGATGATATTTTACGTCAGCACAGTGGTCGGAGCAAGCCGGGAGCAGAATTCTAATCAATTAGCTACCGCTGGGATTCAAGCCTGGGTATCTCATTGAGATGCATTGACATTGCAGTTCTTGCATGAGGATATTTAGCAAAAGCAGGAAAAATTTCTTACAATTCTGCTTAGAATTTGTTAAAATATCCAGGACAACAGTGCATCATATTTTCAGCGAAAGCCTAGAAACCTTACATGTGATACGCCTGATGGTATCACTTTGATAGGAATTATGTTAATTTTAGTTAAAATTAGAAAACTCATATTTAAAGTTAAATTTTAATTATTAAAATATTCTTGAATACATATTGATACATAAGTAATACAAAAGGGGAAAGAATCTAGGATTCACTCACCAGGTGTGTCATCTCTAAACCAGGTCACCTTTTTCACAGCCAAGCAAACTTTCTACTGATTCCTAAATGGGTGCAACCCCTACAGCACGAAGGAACTTCGCCAAACTCACCCTTTGGCTCACTTTATCAATGTTTTTGGCGCACTTACTATTTTTGAACTCTTTGCTCTGCATCACAAGTATAGATTTAATTTAGAAGCATAGTTAGCATTTTAAACTTAGAACATGAATGTTAAGTTGGTGTGTTACAACTGCTGGAAAAAAGCACCTCAATTTTTCAGTACAGACCAACTAGATTTGAAGTATAAACAAGTCTTTCATACATTAACCAACACATCGTTAAAATATAAACCAAATTTAGATTCATAGTTTATTTCAAAAATTGAAATACGAATATAAAGTTGGTCTGCGAACTACTCATGGCTTTTAATTTTCAGGTGGAAACAATGAAAAAAAATTGTGAAGCAGATCTATTTAAAACTCCTGAATAGCTGACTCCTGAATTTTCTGGTCTACTAGCATTGCAAACACAAACAAGTCTTTCTAACATTGACCAACAAGCACTTTCAACTTTATGCCAAATTTACAATCATAAATCATTTTAAAACGAAAATAAAAACTGTTAGTAATTTTAATAAATATTATAAAATTAAAATAAAACAGTTTGATTTTATAGTAAAATTAATAAAAATATAAAATAAAATTTTATTTTTGAATGATTGATTTATAACACCAATCTGTCACATTTTAATAATAGGAACTTTAATAAATTTTTAAAAAAATCAATGAAAAGCAGAGCAATTTACTTTTTTTTAAAAATTAAATAAACAACTGAAGGATTCTATTAAATTTAAGTCAAAACTGTAGTTTTGATTTGTTTAAGGAAATATTCAAATAGATTTTCTCTTTTTCATACCGTTCAAAGGCATTTCATTTGAAACATATAAAATAAACTATTCATATTTGTTTGTTTGCGGTTTGTAAAATAAATAAATAAATAAAATAAGATGAAGAGAATTGCATTGTTTTACAAAACTCCAGGATTTATAAACGGTTTGGATTTTTATTTTCTGGATGGAACAAACAAATACAGTTAAGAGAAAAATGCATCCTATTTCTAACTAATCATTTGAACCTTTGTGGGCATATGGTCGCTATAGATACAGCTGCAAAGCTTATGGATGTTCTATTAAATAGAACAACAAAGGATTAATATTTCGTTTTGTGAAGTAAGAACAGAAAAAAATTGAAAAGACAGCTCTCTTTCAACTGGTCTAGCTATCTTGTTCCCTATTTTGCGGCTTTCGTTTAAAAAGATTAATGTGTTATATAGCAATCAAACATGGATTCAATTTTATCTTTTAAAAGAATTCACACTGGAAAAATAGAGGTTAAAATGCTATTATGCATGGTTAGAAACATTTAAAAAATTTCAATTCTTATTTATGCTTTTTTAATCAGAATCGGGTGAAATTAGCTTTTAAATTTTGTATAATTTACAAACGATAACAGTAAAAATTGAGTCGTTGAAGAAGTTCGTGCCCGACACGATTTCAAATTTTATGCAATACACATTCAAAAATAAAAGTATTTTCCCTAATCTATATGTAACTGTCTCCAAACACTTTAGAAATTTTTAAATTCATTATGCATATTAATTTTGTGATTCTGTTTCAAAATATGGAGAAAAAAAGTTTTACTCAGTAGATTCAGTTTATTTGCTTTTAAAATAAATCTCTATAAAAAGGAACAGATGAAACCCGGAAGGAGTAAGGTATGGGGAATATGGTGAATGCTGTATAATCTCCCATTTAAGTTCTTTAGTTAGACGTGACTTAAAATTTTCGTTTGAAATTATTAATTTTTTACTTATCAATTCCCTGAATTTTTACGTCTTGCTGGGATTTAAACTTTAGGTTGAACGAGTCACTCACAGCAACCACCCGTAGTTATTTTAAGAAAATGAAGAAATTAGAAACATATCTCTCAGCTACAAAACAGGTATATAATAACACATTGATTCCATTAATGTTGAAAAAAAGCATTTGCACTCATTTTTTTAAAATTATCATTATCAATCATGATTTTAAATTAATATCATGATTTAGAATTATTTTGAACAAGAATGATCACGTTATTTCGCTCGAATGATCATGTTGTATTGTTCGTATGATTAAAAACACCTAACAAAATTATACAATAAGAATAAAAAGTTATATTTCAAACCAGAAAAGAATAACATAAGAATAATTTCGACAGATAAAATTTGTATGGAAAAATAATACCCGTTTAAATATGGTAGAAATAAGACTAACATTTCGCGTTTTGTGCTTTAGAAATGAGACTAAAGTCCTGCCTGTGAGACGCTTTTAGCCCTCAATGTTAATGTGCTCAAGGAATGTTTCTTCATTGACGATAAATCCTATTCTAGAAAAATAGAAAACTAAGAGAGGAAGAGAAAGTAAGGAACATTTTTCAGACTAACAAACGTAATTTTATTAAACACCCAGTATGGAAAGAGTTAAATTAAATATTTTGAGTCATGTTCTTTAATCAAATGTTATTAATCACTTTCTTATTACCAGTTGATCTCCTAAACACAACACTTCTCTGTACCACTTAGACCCTAGCATTGCTCCAAATGCTTAATTGTCCCTTACGGACTAGCCACTCTGAGGTACCCCATTGTTTTGAGATATAATAAAATAAGTTCTGTTGAGATATTTTTTTCCAATGCCCACCTGGAGAATGACCTTTCGTTCATACAGGAATCTGAAGGACAGATTTGTTGGTCACTCTTTCAGGGGCACCATACTAGGTGGGGCAACGTTGCTCCCACAGTGCGAACAGATAGTACAGAGAAAGAAAGAACATCCATGCCTTTCCCGGGATTCGAATCCAGAACCTTTCCGACGCAAGGTCCCTGATCCTTACACAGGCCTGTGCCTGTCGTCCTGTTGAGATATAATAAAATTAACTCCATAATTCGGCGGTAAGATGCACCGTCCATCCGAGCTCTCTTCTTCGCGACTTGGACAAAATTGCTCTGAATGCTTAATTCTCACAAGATGTGTGATTCTTCAGTGATTTATCTGGTATAGTGAATTAGAAACAAAGGTTAAGCATTTAAATTAGAAATAAGAGGTTGATGGTGTACACGATTTTTGCAACACCGCGATAGTTTTTGTGAAATACCGTTCAGGTTAGATATTTAGTATTTATGATAAAAGTCGTATGTTGTTTCATTTTAAAAATCTAATTCTGAAGAACGCTTTTCTCTCTCTTATCGGCAAAAATTGAGATAACTTATTAGTCTTTCTTAGTATGATTCGAAACTACTCCCCCTCCCTCATTCTGCAGACCTAGCCAGAGTGGCCACATCCTGTCCAAGAGCCGTGTATAACCCTTATATAGTAAACGTAATCGACGACTAAATTTTAATTCTACCTGCAAGTAACACTTGAGTGTTTTACTTCTGCGCCTTTTTAGAATATCAACAGTCAAATTATTAACGGATGTAAAATAAAAAGACATTCAAGAAAGAAAGAAGAAAATCGAATAATTCGATAATCTGCACTAATAGACATTTAAAGTCATTGTGTGAAGTTATATTTACAAAATTCTATCATATTTTGCATAGTTATATTATGTATATATCTTTATTATCATTTTATGCTAGAATTAAAATTGTTTTAGTTTTACGAAAATGGGGGCTCAAAGTTCAATTAACGTTTATATTAAGTTAAGTCAAGAATACTAAGTTAGAGGGGAAAAAAAGCATAAAGTAACACAAGAAAACGAAAATTTTGTAATTTCCGATGGACATGTGAAACTACTTCATAAACATACAGTAATAAAATAATTTCATACATGTATCGTATAATATAGTATTCTATTAGTAATAGTAGCATACATTTTTAATGTCTTATTCAATCATTTTATATTTGAGCACTATTATAATTATGTCATAAAAAAGTTTTTTTTCCAAGTCTTTTTTCTTAACTCTTTATATTGAGAACATTATTTTTCTTTAAAAAAAAATTAAAGAAAAAAGCAGCAACATTTTTTTTTTCATTATTACAAATAAAAACTCGAATTACAGGGTGATTAACGTCTCTAACTACCACTGAAAATGTAAATAAAAAAAAGAGGAATTTTTATAAACTCCTATCGACATATAAATCTGGCCAGATGAAAATTAGAGAAGAATTGATATCCATAAAATTCCACCCAACGTCGATGATCCATTTTTATGATTTTCAGATACTGAAGCTGAATCAAGTCGAGAATTTTTATCTTACCGAAAAAGGAAAAAAAGAAATTTTTAGTGACAAAATGGCTGTCAGGTTAAAATACTTATTTCTAGCTGAATTATGGTGATTGCATGCCGCTGTTACGACCGGCAAGCCATTTTGTCTAGGCTCTGTAATCCAGCTGCAAAATCCTGGATCGTAACTTTTCCCGGATTATGCGGTACTGCATCTCCATTTTTTTTCCTTTTCTCTCTAACCATTTTATTTTATGCCTGCGGCATCTTCGATTTTTTGTATATTATCGAAAAAATAGCGGCAAAATATATACGAGTACTTAAATTTAATTTTTTTTTGCTAAGACAAAGTGATGTTTTATGAAAATTGGTGAATGTTATTTTTGGAAAGAAATATAATAATCAAGAAGATAAAATTCAGAAAAATTAATATATATCGTTTTTGTTTCTAAATAGATTTTTTTAATGGTGTTTCATGCTAAAAATGTAATTAAACGATTGAAAAATTTCAATTTTGTAATATCTTATCACATTTTAGCATTCAAAAGTATCGTAAGTAGCTATCCATATTGTTATTATTATTTTTAAATATACACATTTTGTTAGTACTGTTCTAAAGTTAAGTACTATTCCTATAGAATTTGCTATAATTCAATGTCTATAAAGTCTAGATAAAGCGAAGAAATTTCAATTTATGATATCTAATCACATTTTAGCGATCAAAAATACATTAAATATGTATACATAATGTTATTACTTTAAAGATGCATTTTATTTGCACTATTCTACCAGTAAATATTATTTCTATAAAATATATTATAAGTCTATATCTTTTAAATGAAAAGATATTTCAATTTTGTACTATCTAACAACGTTTTATTATTTAAAAGTATTATATGTATCTATACATTTTATTATTATTTTTTAAAAAAATGCATTTTGTAAGTACTGTTCTAAAAGTAAATACTATTCCTATAAAATTTGCTGTAAGTCAATGTCTATGAAGTCTAGATAAAACGAAGAGATTTTAATTTTATAATATCTAATCGCTTTTTAACTTTTTAAAGTAATGTAAGTTTATATCCATATTATTATTTTTACCTGAAAAGATGCGTTTTGTCAGTAATGTTCTACAAGTAAGTACTATTTCCATAGAATTTATTTTAAGTCAATGTCCCTAAACTCTAAAAAAAACGAGATTTCAACTTTGTAATATCTTATCTCATTTTAGTATTCAAAAGCATCATAAGTACATATCCATACTATTATTATCTTAAAATATACATTTTGTTATTACTATTTTACAAGTAGGTGCTATTCCTGTAAATTTTACTATAAGTAAATCCCCATGTTCTCCAGATAAATTGAGATTTAAATCTTGTAATATCTAATGACAATTCAGTATCCAAGAAGTATTATGAATTTATGTATCCATATAGTTATTTTTATCTTTAAAGATAAATTTTGTTCTATAAGCAAGTACTATTTCATGAAGTCTAGATAAAGAGAAGAAATATCAATTTGTAATATCTAATCACTTTTTAGCATTCCAAAGTATTGCAAAAATGTATCATTATTATTTTAAAGATACATTTTGTTATTATTATTTTCTACAAGTAAGTACTGTTTCTATAGAATGTATTATAATTTGATGCCCGTGAAGTCTAAATAAGAAGAAGAGGTTTCAATTATGTAATATCTAATCACATTTTCTTATTCAAAAGCATCAGAAATAAATATTCACATTATTATTTTTATCTTTAAAAATTTATTTTATTAATACTGTTTTACAAGTAAATGATATTCCTATAGATTTTACTTTAATTAAATGTCCATGAAATCTAGATAAAAAAGATTCTAATTCAGTAATATCTAATCAGAATTTAGTATTCAAATACATTAGCATTCGAATACATTACAAGTATATATCCATACTATTATTTTTCATCGTTAAAGATGCACTTTGTTAGTACTGTTCTGCAAGTAAGTAATTTTCAGATAGAATTTATTTCAAGTCAATGTTCATGAAGTCTAAATAAAGAAAATAGACAATTTTGCAATATCTAATCTCATTTTAGGATCCAAAAGTATACGTAAATGTATGCTCATTATATTGCTAATACATTTTATTAAGATTGTTCTACAAATAAATGCGATTCATATCGAATTGTCTAAAATTTATAATAAAGAAGCGAAAAAAAAATTAAAACATTATTGAGAACTACAAGTTTTACTATTTTTGATGATTGAAATTTATTTTAAAAATTATGCTTACAATTTTATTGATCATTTCCAAAATAATGTTTATCATTTTCACTACTTTCGCTTTTTTAAACATCTTTTAAATTCCTTACATTAAAATAATGCTTTTATTATTCTTTTAATTGCCTAAAATATTTAAATACTTTTCAAAGGAATTATGCCAGTGGAATATAAATATTCCAGAATTCTTGTATAATCAGATTCTAAACTCATCTTCTCTGCATGAAATTCATTCCAAAGCAAAGAGCACGGGTAATTAGTAATATGATTCAATTTAATTGGTTAAGAAATACTCAGTATTTTTCTATGTTAGCATTACTTAACAACAATTTAAGAAGTTGTCATTTTCATAGCAAAGATCTAAACAATGAATTCTCTGTTCTACCATATTTCATTTTTGTCATAATGATATTAGATATATTTAGATATCGTTCCCCGCTGTTCCAGCTCCATATCACCATTCTACAGATAAACAGTACGATCTGCTTGTCATTGGATTGTCGGCATCTTTTATCTTCTGCTCAAGTGATTCATCTTCAGAAAGATGCCGCTTTTTCCATTTAAGAATTTTTTTTTTCCTTGCCTCCTCCCGCGCTTGAAAGAGCCGAATTTGAGTGCTTTATTTATTTATTTTTATATCTATCTCTATTATCTAAAATCTCCCTTGGAATCAAGTAAAAGTGCAAATATAGCGGGTTTATTTTTTATCAAACGACATTTGTTGGACAAGATCGATTTCACTTTCAGACGACAGAATGTCATTGACATATTTTATTTGTATTAAAACGCTTGTCGTCTGCTCATTTGTGGCTAATTTGTGTCGCCTGCTCATCGTGTTAAAAGCTGACGATGTTAGTGTTTAATGAAAGCAAAATAAGTGAAGACTGATGATTGCCACATTGTGTTCCTAGGAATTTTAAGAATGGAAATAAATGAATCTATAAAACGATATTTAAGCTTTCGAAATTACAATATTTACTAATTAAATAAATTTTCTGTAATAAGTAAATATCGTTTATAAATAATAGAGGTATAAAAATTCCACTTTTAACGAGATTAAGAAGTGCTTTGTAATCGAATAACTTGACGGATGACGAAAATTGTAATTGCCATGTTTTAGCTGTTACCTTATAAAAATATTATAATATGCATTGTGGGGATTAAAAGATCCGTTGTTCTTATCGCTAAGAAATCTATACTAAATATTTCAAAAACTCTAAGGAAAAAAGCTATCGTTAAACTCATGATTATAGTGAAAATTTTATAATCTATTGCATTCTTATTATTGTATTTATATATCTTCATTCAGTCTTATACCTTTTCTTTTATTAAAGTGATTTGCTAATTCTTTATACTTAATTAATTATTATATTTATGAATTAAATAAAATAATTAATTTTATGTTTAATTAATTTTATATTTAATTAATAAATATAATAATTACAATTCAAATGCGGAAGATTTAGTTTTATACAGTTTCCATTCTATGTCGAAAAATAATACTAAACATCGTTTTTTAGTTATGTATTATACAAGGAAATTATATATAGATAATTACAAAATCTATAAATAACTTTAAATCTTCTACGAATTTAAACCAAAATATTATATTCTTTTGGGAATATTACACAAAAAGCGTTGAACAGCCGACCCAATTCTGAGTTTACAAATATCAATGTTCCCCTCCGTAACCTTGCTATTTAGAACCCAACCCAGAAGACAAGGAAATTTCTAGATCGAGTACTGGGACAAATAAGTCTTCGTGGACTACTTTTTGAGAAACATATCTGCATTTGCGTAACATGTAGAGGAAAATCACCACAACCTCCCAGGATTAGCAATTCTCAATAAAATTAACAACTTTCTCAATAAAATTAACAGCCTTATCAAAAGGAGAACAATCATGAAAGAATTTCAAGTCTTTCACCTACCACTTTTATTTTTCGTAATTAAATTAGAACAACTCACTAATTAATCAAAATACTAAACTAATTAAGAACGGAAGTCAATATCAATTTCATTACTCTTACAATGCAATTACTACGCTCACTTTTATTTTAGAGTTAGAAATGCAGTGCGCAAAAAAAAAGAGAACACCTACCATAACTTTCGATTTAATGATCGGATTTTAACTTAATAAAAGTCAATTTTAAGGGTTAACCTTAATGGCTTAACTTTGAGGGTCGGGATAGCCTGGTTGGTAGGGCACTGGGCCCATGTCCAAGAGTTCGTGGGTTCGATCCCCGCCGGCCGAAGACTTCCAGTTTAGTAAATGGTGATAGATGCTCGTTAAATCTATCAAGTCACAAAGTCCTACATATTCCCATAACAAATCATACCTCTGTGGGTACTGATCCAGGGGTTTTCTTGTCATCCGGATTAGTTCAAAATTACACGGCTACGGAGTTGAACATTAGTAGTTGTAAACGCAAAATTGGGTCGGCTGTTCAACGACGGTTATAAAATAAAATAAAAATCATCAGATCAGAAATTTAAAGCAATATATTTCAAGTTTCTAAATCTTATAGTTTTTCCACAGTAAAATAAAATGCAATGTTATGTTGAACATAGGCGGTGGCTCTTACCATTGTTAAATATATAGAAAAGATAAAATTTTAGTACAATAATTTCAATATTTTTTAATAACTAATAACATAAATGATAAAAATTATTATACATTTTATATCTTTTTTTCTCAGCCAAGAGGATCATGAAGCAATTTAGGTTTCCCTATCGAATTTAAAGAATAACTTAGAGCATTTTAAATCCTTCAAGAACTTGAAGGTTGAAATATTTTTAAACTAGCTTTAATAAACATATCTGCAATGTTTGTACAGCATAAACATATCTTTTTAACTTCAAAAAATGTCACGAATCTCCCCTCAAATCCTTAAGATTGAGTCCTAAAATTTGAAGATCCATCCGATCATTAGATCAAGATTTATTCAGGGTAATCCGGATTTTTTTTCCTTTTTTTTTTTCTTAGAACATTGTACATTGTAACAATTGACTGACAGAAAATAGGATTGCTCTTACAAGAACACAATGTCATCTAATTTATTTTAGTGTTATCATTACAACTTACTTAGAAATAATAAGATTACGAACGACCATGAATGAGAAATGGAATTACAAGTGAGAGATGCCCATGCAGTTACTTTTGCCTCTAATATTTTATTTTATTCTTGCGGGAAAAATGTTGTGAGATATAGTGAGATAGTATTTGAAGTCCAAAAAAAAAATTTCAACAAATAAGGACATTTTTCGTCACTCACTTAAAAATGATAAGAGTTAATTGCGTGTAATCAGGCATTGAACTACATTCTCCGTTACGTGCATCTTATCAGTTTAAATAAATTAAACTTGGCAAAACGACAAACAGAAGGAAGCTTCCTTTGCAAATAAAGGTTTAACCAGAAAAAAAAATCTCTAAAATGTTTTGTTTTATTTTTTATAACTATATACGAATGGATAATGGCTTAGTTTTTTCTAAACTATGTTGGTTCTTATATCACTTTTTGTAGCTGCCTTTCAATGAGTAAATATATTTACTTATTTTATTTACTGTTATTACACTTATACTGTCAAACCACTACATTTTTCTTCAAAGGTTGACCCTCTTTTGGCCTTCGTTCACGTTTTGTGACACCACAGTTTTGGATTTAGATTTCAAGGAGAATTCAATATTATACTAGTCGGAAGCGGTTACATTGCGTTAAACTCAACAGATATTACGTACTCAACTATCAAACTCTAGCTGTGTATTGAAACGACGACACAACAACCAAAATGGGAGGTGTATGGTACACACAATATAAAAGGAAGAAAACTCACTTGAATGCACCAGGTCCCGGTTTTTTATAACTCCTTGAAGATAGTATTATAACTCCTTGAAGATAGTATTATAACTCCGTGACGATAGTATTATAACTCCTTGAGCTTATTTGATCAATAAATAACAATTTTGTGAAAAGAAAATGTTAAAATAAGACACCTGAAATCATGCATGTGAATTTTACGTAATGATAATATCCATCAACTTAGAGCCTATAATTAAAATTAGCCGTATGGTGACTCAGGAGAAAAAAAATTCTACATAAGTTAAATGAATTTGTCTATAAATTAAAACATTTTATAGATAAATTAGTGCATGTTTGTTTTCATAGGGCGAGAAATATATTTCGAAACTGTAGCTTAATCCGCTTGCGTTTGCAGGGCAAAATCAAGCTTTCTGTAACTTGCCTTTTCAATTTGTATGTTCACTTAAATATTTTAAAAGTATACTAATGAATAGATATAATGTTGTATAGATTTTAAATTATATAACATTCACCATTTATTTTAAAATATTATAAACAATACCAAAATTTTAAAAAAATGTTACCTTTTGTTACCCAGGGAAAATAATTTAATTTAATATTCAATGCAAATATTAATTACCTTTTTTTAATTCTTGCAAATAACATAACATGTTATTTGCAAGACAGAAAACAGGACAGAAATTTTCGTAATCTCTACAAAAGTAACAAATAGTTTGTCGTTATTTATTCATTATTTGTAAAGAAACAAAATATAAACCATCTCACGTATTCTATAAAAATATTTGCAAAAAATACTATTAAATTCAATTGCTTTCTCAAACAAACATTTATTTCCGATTTTCATAAATAGTGTTAGTTTAAAATTATGATTCGTTTGAAATAATTCAAAACCATGTCCTACAGTTTAAATAGTAACAATCATCAAAGTCTTAAAAGAATAAAAACAATTTTATATAGAGAACATTTTAGTTTTAATACAAAGAAGAAAAAAAACTTTCGTATAAGTAATTTATTTTGATTTTTATTTTCACATGAAATAGGTTTTTATGAGCTCAATCAACAGCTCATAAAAAATAATACTGGTAAAAAAATAGTAACTAAAATTGATTTTTTTGTATAAAATTATCTTTGGATAAACGATTTTAATAAATGTGTGTAAAAAAATTTCAATCCGCTGGGAGATTTCCTGAGATATGGCGAAATAAGCAAAAAATGAAATTAAAATTAAGAGGTCCAAACTTTGGACAGCTCTCCTGGCCTAACTATTGGGAGTATATTTTCAAGATTGTGGCTACCCACTATATGTTGGGAGGCTGAAATCCGAATTCATCAAGTTTCTGTGTCTAATTTCGTAAATAAAATATCGCCTATACCGAATATTTAGAATATTTGAGATCACCCACTCGAACCATTGAGCCCTAGAACATGAAAATCCGATTCATAGATCATAAGTTATTCAAGGCGGTCCGTTTTTTTTTATTTATTTATTAGTTTTTTTTTGCGCACTGCAAGATAAAAGTTTTCGCCAAAATTTCTCGTTTTGTTAGTAATGTGCTACAAAAGCTATGTTAATTATTAATTGATTCTGGAAAATAAAAACAAATAGTGTAATAAAACAAATATTTCATCATTAAATGAACCTATTTAAGAGAACTAAATATTGCTTTTTTAGCTAGTATTCATTTCTGAAGCTATAAAATTAACACAAAATTAATAATTTTTAAATATTATGTAAACTAGCTGAATACTCGCTCTGCGTATGGTGTGGAAGCTACATAATAACCAATAAATCATTATTAAGCAACACTACAAAACCATGCACAAATCTGAAAGATATATACTAACACAATTACGGTAGCTAATTTAACTCCAGTGTTTTTTTTTATTATTATATTTTGCCTATTCAGGTAACTTTACATTATTAGATTAAGCAAAACGTGTTTAGTAGTTCATCCCATCAAAGTAAAGATTAACTGTATTCAGTACTATTTAATATGATGCTGTTGTTCGAGGTAAAATCATGAAAATCAAAATTTACCACAACCGTGCAATTTTCTTCTGTATTATTTCTTTAAAGGGGCCGTAAAAAATATTTTACAGTATTTATAGTAAAAACCCACTTATCAATGCAGTTATAATAGGTACCAAATGTACTTATATTATACTTAGTATTTTTTACATCAATTAAAACTGCACCAGTGATCACAAGAGCTGTAGGGCCTATTACCAAAATTAATCAAGCATCATGGGCATAAATAATAGTGTAGCGATTCTTTTACTTTTTACCTAAACGCTGAATTCGCCAGCTTTTTCCGCTGTCCAAATTTCAAGACATAATAATGTATAACATATGTCATAATATATGACATATATGTAATGTCATAATTATATGTAATGTCATAATTATATGTAATGTCATAATTATATGTAATGTCATAACATATGTATTCATAAACAGTTCATGAGTTATAAGAGGGACAGACACACACACGAACGCACACTCTTGATTTTATTATTATAGATTAAAATATTAAATAATAACGATATGTTACTATTAAGTATTATAATTTGTAGTAATATATTGATAAAATAATTATTCCATTTTTTTATTATAATTATTAGTATTGCATTAATTAAGTTCACTATTTATCCTTGAAAGTTAATATCACCAGAAATTTATGACAGTGTTCATACAATAGAATTTCAGGCAAAATTTCCATTTGTATCTGTAATGTGCTGCATAAGGTTTGTTAATCACTATTTGGTTTGAGAAAATAAAAACAAATAACAATAGTAAAATCCGCTATTAATAAAGAAATATTGATAATTCTCTATTAATACAGAAATATTGATAATTCTCTATTAATAGAAGTATAAGCAACTAAATATTGGTGTTTTCAAACAGTTGATAATTTATGAAGTTACGAAATTTACACAATATAATTAATTTCTAAATATTATAATAATTATAATCCTAAATAATAATAATATATTGCTATTAAGCATTATAATAATTAGTAATATTTTGATATAATAATTATTACAATTATAATTATCAGCAATGCATTAATTAAGTTCCTTATTTATCCTTGAAAGTTAATATCACCAGAAATTTAAGACAGTGTTCATACAATAAAATTTTAGGCAAAATTTCTATTTGTATCGGCAATGTGCTGCATAAGGTTTGTTTATCACTATTTGGTTTGGGAAAATAAAAACAAACAACAATAATAAATCCCTCAATTAATAAATAAATATTGAATATCCTCCATTAATGTAGAATTATTGATATAACTATTAATAGAAGTATAAGTAACTAAATATTGGTATTTTTAAAAAGGTGATAATTTATGAAGTTATGAAATTTACACAATATAATTAATTTCTAAATATTATAACAATTATAGTTCGTAATAATAATGATATGTTATTATTAAGCATTATAGTAATTAGTAATATTTTGATATAATAATTATTACAATTATAATTATCAGCAATGCATTAATTAAGTTCTTTATTTATCCTTGAAAGTTAATATCACCAGAAATTTAAGACAGTGTTCATACAATAAAATTTTAGGCAAAATTTCTATTTGTATCGTTAATGTGCTGCATAAGGTTTTTTATCACTATTGTATAGAAGTATAAGCAATAGAAGTATAAGCAATAGAAGTATAAGTAACTAAATATTGGTATTTTTAAAAAGGTGATAATTTATGAAGTTATGAAATTTACACAATATAATTAATTTCTAAATATTATAATAATGATATATTATTATTAAGCATTATAATAATTAGTAATATATGGATATAATAATTATTACAATTATAATTATTCGCAACACATAAATTATGATTATAATTAGTGTTCATATTTTCTTCGAAATATAATATCAACAGAAATCACTGTGAAGAAAATTAAAAGTCGCTTGCATTTATAATTGCTCATATTATTTATTTACTTTTGTGAAAAGAAGGGGGGGGGGGGTAGAATTCTTCAACCTGAAATAACACATCAAACGAACACTGAAGACAATTCAACAAAAATGGTGAGTTTTTTTTTTGCCATTGATTTTTTTTTTCTTTTTATCTCGTATGCATGCTTCTTTTTGGAAACTTTCTTTCCCTTTCATTCGTTTTCGCTAAAAGAACAAATTGCATAGAAACCTGGCAACGGACTTTGAGACGGGTAAACTAAATCACCTCGTTAGCAGATGCGGTGGCAGCATACAAATGGGCAGTTTCCCATTCTTCCAACTTCAGCCACTTGAATATTTAATTTATTTATTTATTGTTTTTTTCTGTGGTATTTGCAAAAAGGAGCCATCACCTCAGATAATTTAACTATATAGTCGGGGTTTGATATTTCCTTATCCTTTATGAAGATTTTGTGGTCATGATTTCAAGCTTTATTTTCTGCTTTAAAAGCGAATGACATGAGTTAATAGTCAAATCTTGATTAAAACTTAGATAACGCGTTTTGAGATTTAGATTTAATACTACAGTTTTAATACTTATATTTAATGACACGAGTTTAGAACGGATGTTGCAATAAAAAACTTATCTTTGAATTTCACAACACATTTTTAATTTAACATTCAATGTGTTCCGTAATAGCCACACACAATTTTTATTTTCCACAAGAACCCTGGTCATAAAAGTATACAGATTAAGAGTCAAGTATTAATGTTTAAGCTTGCGAAAAGCAAAATCTAATGAATGAATTACTTAGAAGGTAGAGTTCGTGGGTTCGAACCCGGCCGGCCGAAGACTCCCTGTGTAGTAAAGTGACTGGTGCACGTTAAATCGGTCGAGTCACAAAAATCCTCCATGTTTCCATAACAAATCAAAACCTCTGGGGGTACTGAATTGGAGATCGATCGTTCTCTGATTCAGGTCAAAACTACGATCTGTGGATGAATGAATGGATGTATGAATGGGTCCGCCCTTGAAACGGGTGCGACGTATGGTGTGGCAGAAGTCGAATTCTTGGCCATAGATGGCGCCACTGAAAAACAAGAAACGCACACTCTGCCTTAAATTTGCTCGGTTTCACCAAGCAGGCTTATGGCAAGTGGCATTATAAACAACAACAGCAACTTAGAAGGTAGGACTGGAAACATTAAAAATGTTTGATTTGCCGGAAGAAACAGAGATGAGTTGAAAGGCGATTATTAGAAATCCCTCCAAGTTTTGTAAGGCAATTCAACTGGTTTTGATATTTTTCATCCTTACTTTTCATTAGTAATTCGACAGATAATAGCATTTTTATTTTTTCCTAGCTTGAGTATTAACTTGAGATCCCCAGTGAGTATATTTTTATTAACTTCCTTTGTACAGGAATTCTAAAACTGCAGTGAGTCCAAAATGTGCGAAAAGTGAATATTGGATAAGAAAAAAATTTTAAATACACGTGTGAAATATTTTTGAAATATGCATTTGTTGATAAAAATCAAAAATCAATCATCACCCTTCATAAAATCTTAACTTCTCGGGGCGGTGGGGTGAGGATCACCTTAAAAATCTGAAATAGGAACTCTTATTTTTTATTGCAGATTGGGATTTTTCAGAAAAAAGTACCCCTATTTTACCTTCAAGTTGTTTCAATATAACTCATAGATGGCGCTGCAATTGCAAAATGAAGTTAACGTAGATATTTGCTAGAGACCTTACGTACGCTTTGGGTATTTCTTATATATTAAGAGCGGTAACTACGTAATGTTTAAGGCTACATCAAACGTTGCTTTCATTACCCCTAGGTCAAAGCTTTCCAAATTAATCTCGATTAAAGAGATTCTATAAATGCGTTATGATTCCTCTAACTTTAACTTCAGTGGTATTTGTGCTGCACAGTGCATGGGCGAAAATTTCCCTATAAATCGCCGCGTCTCTAAGACGTTTAACGTCGTGCAAAATCTCTCTAAGCATCTTTTCTCCATTCTATCTTTAAAACAGCATTGTTCATACCATTTATTCCAATTGTATAGGATATTAATTTAATCGTATAGGATATTAATTTTAAATTTGGTCTAATTGAAAAAAGTGTTATATTCAAAATTTGTTATGGAGCTTGGAGAAAAAAAATTGATTAATTTAAAATTTGGACATCGCGCTTAGCAAATCATTGAAATTTAATTAAGCATTTAGTACGAAGACTTGAAAAAATGCACGATTAGTAATAAGTTTTTTTATATAATCAGGCAAAAAAGGGCAATTAATTTTAAATTTTTAATGTTAAAGTTTCAGTCTTACGCTTTACAAAACATTATGTTATTAATGTGAAATTTGTCTGGAACCTTAAAAAAATTATGTTGATTCAAAATGCATTACAAGCCTTTCAAAAAATTTTTACATTTAAATTGTAATTAAATAAAAATTTAAAAATTAACCTAACTCTGAGAAAGATTATTCAAGTAATTTAATATTGCAAAATATATATGTAATTTAAAATTTGGTTCTGTACTTTACAAAGCATTGTATTATTAATTTAAAATTCAGTATAGAGTTTTGAAAAATATTATTAGTTCAAATTTGATCTTCCCCATTGGGGAAAAATATAATTTTTTTTCCTTTGAAAAAGAAAATTTAATTGATAACGCATGATCAAGCAATTACACTTATCTACCTTTTTTACACGCTTTTCTGGTTTAAAATGGGAAAATGAAGACAACTTTGGCTTCTTTTTTTACCTCATTTACTCCTCCGTTTTCAGTATCTTCTCTCATTTACATCTAATGGCCTTCATTTCACAACTAATGTCTAAATTAAGTTTTTAAAAAAAACTAGAATAAACCGCAAGAACACTTAGATAGCATTAATTAAATTTACTTTCTTCTCTAAGTTCCTTTAATTAAGAGAATACATTTTTATGATGATCATATTTTTTCGTAAGCAAAGGGTGCAATTATTACGAAAATAGTTCTTAGATTTAATAAGGAAATGGAAGATAAAAGGGAGAACAAAAAGAACAGTGGTAATACTAAAACTAAAAGAAGAAAAAAAGAGTGAAATTTAATAACTTAATTAGTATTTTCAAACAACTGGTCAAAGACAATGATTTAAATTACATTATTTATGTCGTTTCACACAATATCGCGTTGTCACGAGTAAGCTTTTGTCGATAAATAGGTCGTTGAACTTTGAAAACCATCATACTAATGATTAGAGATTTAGTCGGTAGAATTTATTCGATTCCAATTCCTGTAAGTCAAAAATTAGGCTCTGCAGCTTAAAAATTAAAAACACGTTGCTTAGGCAAATGTTAGCAAATATTTATTAGATCAATATTAAGGCAATTATAAACACTATAAATTATCACACAATTAATTTCATTTGAACGTTTTTGGTTTAACTCTAAAAAAACTTTTAAGAACTTTTATCTTTTAAAAAAAAATAGGTCATTGAACTTTGAAAACTCTCATACTAATGATTAGAGATTTAGTCGGTAAAATTTACTCTATTCATATTTCAGTAAGTCAAAAATTAGGCCCTGTAGCTTAAAAATTAAAAAACGTTGCTTAGATAAATGCTAGACAATTATTTATTTATCAATATTACGACAATTATAAACACTATAAACTATCACACACTTATTTAATCACATTTGAACGTTTTTGGTTTAACTCTAAAAAACACTTTTGAAAACTTTTATCCTTAAAAAAAATAAAAAAATTGGTCGCTGAACTTTGAAAACTCTCATACTAATGATTAGGGATCTAGTCGGTAAAATTTGCTCGATTCCATCTCCTGTAAGTCAAAAATTAGGCTCTGTAGCTTAAAAATTAAAAAACGTAGCAAAGCCAAATGCTAGACAAATATTTATTAATTAATATTGCGACAATTATAAACACTATACCTTATCACTCACTCAATTAATCCCGTTTGAGCGCTTTTGGACCTATGTTTAACTTTTGAAGGAAAAAAATAGTAAATTGTTGAGACTAGTGAAAAATTATAAATGAATAATAAGATATCTTTTAATTTATAAATTCCAAAAAAAAAAATTTTGATAAGTTTAATAAAAAATGGCTAAGCTCATGAAACTAGACAAAGCATAAAATACATCTTTTCAATCTTAAATAAGGAATATAAATCTTTAAACACATAGTACGTAGCTCTCGATATCGCGGCACACCAAATCAATATAAAAATTAGCTTTGATTTTTTTAAACACTACAATTGACCGTTGTTCTATAATATTCTTCTTAATTCTTTTGAAAAGAAATAGTCACAATCTACCTATATTAAAAAAATCTAAGAGCCACCGCAGCTGTTATGGTGTTCAACTTTACGCTACACTTTGTTTTTCTGTGAAAAAATGTAAGATTTCGAAACTTGACATAACGAGGTTCTTTAGAAAAATATGAAAAGAGTGCAGTGGAATGAAAAAAATTAACGTTTCATAATTAGTACAAGAATTAATAACTGTTCAACTTGAGAGAAAACTACTATGAAGGCCGCTCTACAGGGCACAGAAATGCAATACAGAAATGAAATTAAACATGATTAAAGAAAAAAGGTCTTAAGTTACAGCATTTCTTGTGAATTTTTTCTCATTTTTTTCCAGCTTCACTTGATATTTTGTTTTGAAGCTCAAAGTTTATGGAACATAGAAACTTACGTAGGTGTGTAAAATTATACAAGGAGTTCGACTCATTAAAGAAATTTAAGATTCGACTACGAATTATTAACTGTTCAGTAAACTATTACACTTTTTTTTTATAATTTTTTTTAACAACCGTCGTTGAACAGCCGACCCAATTTTGGGTTCACGACTACTAATGTTCAAGCCTTGTAGCCTTGCCGTAGCCTTGTAATTTTTGAACCAATCCAGAAGACATGGAAACTCCTGGATCAGTACCCCCAGAGGTATTGATTTGTTATGGGAACATGGAGGACTTTGCGACTGACAGATTTAACGTGCATCAGTCCGCATTTACTACACGGCGAGTCTTCGACAGTTGGGGATCGAACCCACGAACTCTTGGACATGGGTCCCGTGCCCTACCAACCAGGATATCCCGGCCAACTATTACATTTATAGTAAAAATGAACTATTTCAGCTGATCTACTGCCCACTGAAATTCAATTACAAAGTTGAAATTTGAAGCTGAAATCCCGGTCGGCTAACCGGAGGAGGTTTTGAGGGTTTTTCTCACCATGTAACTCAAATGCGATTTAGTTCCGTCAGAAAGTCCTCCGCAACAGCTAGTTTGCCCAAATGCTTGATCCAAAAGTTCCTTTGTGGAACGGCTGACCCAAAAATGGATAGGCTGTTCAACGCTGGTAATAAAACTACTAAATAAAATAAAATAAAAGTTACGGGACCTACAATTTATTTAAAATAAATTTGCATTTGCTGCAGCAAATAAACTGCAACTGTTTCATTCGTCTCCTTTTGGCAGAACTATTATGCATGATTTCTTAATTCCAAAGAAATGAACTTTCTTCCCAAGCTATAAAAGAGGAAATTATGAAAGGAAAAAATTCATTTCTGTGACTTACGAGCCTTATTTTACTTCCACCGGTGGTTCTAATGCATGTGGGACATTAGATCTGTCATCAGCATTTCCCTTCATCATTATTATTACGCGTTTAAGTGGGCGGGAAAGCCGGCGTTATCAAATGGATAACTGTTGCCAATTTCGTAGGAGCAATAAATGAAAAAAAAGAACATTCGGAAATAGGAGGTAAACGTCGTTACAACGAACAAGAGGGGTTAAAGGGGAGGGTGAAGGTGTTCTAAATATCTTTTCCAAATCTGTATACTTGACAAATGGTAATTTCGGTGGATGATGTAAAAAAAAAATATATCCCATTAGAAATCTAGATCAAAAATTTGCAAATTGATCATCATTCTCAGAACTAATGAAAGTTAAAGCCATTGCTATTTGGCGTGTGATGAGATTTGATAGCTATTAAAGCGCTAAAGTGAGAAGTTGCAAACGAGAATTTATTAAAGTTGTGAAAAGGGAAATGTTTTACTAACTCTCGTTTATTTAATGATTTGTGGAATGTATTTCATATTTCATTTGTCCGTGCTTCACGTTCTGTAATACATTAAAATATTATTTTCGTTCTTATTAGCCCTCACTTTTTGTTCATATTCGCATTTAGAAAAATATAACAAGCATTAACCCCCCCCCCCAAGTTAATGATTTATGAAGGCAAAAATGGTAATGTAAGCACAATCCTGGACACTTTGCGAGGCGTTTATATTATTAAAATATTGAAACTATTACGAATGATGAGCAGTGTACTACATAAAAGAATATACACTGGTTATCATAAATTAAGGAAAAATCACAAAAATAGCGATAACTCTTTCAAAAGTAAGCCAAACCGTGCAAAATTTGCATATGTTGTCCACTAAGAGTAGCTGAGTAAAATTGCAATATGCAAATTAGTGGCGCTGCACTCGGCTTACGTCATCTGCCTGGAGCATAAAAGTCCAAGTTTGAGAGAAAGCACACAAATTTTACTGTGATTGCGACATTGAAAATCTGAGATAGCCAATTCGTAATAATGACCTCTAGGCATCATTTGCCTGAAGAACTACGATGGAGAGCCATCGGGAGACTAGAGGCAGGGCAGAGTCAATCAGAAGTGGCCAGATGGCTAAATGTGAGTCCATCTGTGGTTCATAGACTTTGGAGGCAATTTCAAACCACAGATTCGGCATCTAGGAGGTTCAGTCAAGGACGGCCAACTGTTACGACCAGTGCCGATGACCGATATTTGACATTAAGTGCACGCAGGAATAGAACCGCTACTCCGACACATCTTAGATCCTCCCTTGCTGCAGCCACCGGAAGGTTGGTGTCAACGTCAACTGTGCGCAGAAGGCTCCACGAAGGTGGTCTGTATGCGAGACGACCAGCCATTTGCGTGCCGCTCACATCACGCCATAGGAGAGACCGTTTGCAGTGGGCCCGACAACATGTCCACTGGACGTCAGATCAATGGAGGCCTGTTCTCTTTACGGATGAGTCCAGGTTTAGTCTAGAAAGTGACAGTAGACGTTATTTGATATGGAGAGAACCTGGGACCCGTTATCATCCATCAAACATCCGTGAAAGAGATGCATACGGAAGAGGCAGTGTCTGTGTTTGGGGAGGCATATCCTTAGGAGGGCGCACATACCTCCATGTCTTTCCAAGGGGAACCGTGAATGCTCAGGTTTATCGAGACAACATCCTTGATGCTTATGTGCGCCCATATGCCGGGGCAATTGGTGATTGCTTCCTGTTACAGGACGATAATGCAAGACCACACAGAGCTCGCATTGTTGATGATTATCTTCAACAGGAAACAATTACTCGCATGGAGTGGCCAGCTCGATCCCCGGACTTGAATCCTATCGAGCACGTTTGGGATGCTCTAGGGAGGCGTGTATCTGCCATCAATCCGCCCCCTCAGACCCTTGCCACGCTTGCAACTGCTTTACAAGAGCAATGGCTCTCACTTCCTATTGAACTGATAGACCGCATAATTGAAAGCATCACACATCGCTGTTTGTGCTGTATTGCTTCTAGAGGCAATCATATTCCATATTAAAGGTACTTTTTCTATTGCAAACCGATACTTCCAATTTGTTTATTTTATACATGTGCTAATTTCTATACTACTATTAATGTCTGATAATTTCTTTTTATGTTGTTTAATACCTTACTATGTGTTGTATATTGTGGGTAAGTTTCATAAAATTCCATGTGTAATTTCTTGAGTTATCGCGATTTTTGTGAATTTTCCTTAATTTATGATAACCAGTGTATATTAGTAAAATATAAATGCCTGAATTATGCTCGTACTTCCCAAACCACAAATTTTGTTAAAGTATTATTTCCATATTTTTTTAATAAAAGACTAGTGAAAGAACATATAAAAGAAAGTTTTAAGCAAATTGAGAAAATTATTTTAAAACTAGTGGGCTGCGCCCCCTGCTCGCTAACGCTCGCCAACCCCCGAAAATTGCTACGCAATCTTATATGGTTTGCTTCGCAAGCCAAGCTCGCTTCGCTCGCTAACTTAGGTACATTGCAAATGCACAAAATTCTAGGAATTCAAAACAATCATTCAAATACATATAAAAACTTTTTTTTTTAAAAAAATTGCATCTTTTTAGTAAATACTAACTCATTAAAATAAATTTGAACTCAAATAAATGACATGTAATTCGTTAAACCCATTAGAAATGTGCTATAGTATAATTCGGGATGTAAATCAAAAATCGTCAAATAAATTCGTAATATATAAATTCGTGGAAAAAAGCGCTTTCGACAAAATACTAAAATAGAGATTTATCGACAAAGACTACTCACTTCTGCCTAGCTTAATAGTATGGGATTGCCGCAGATGATGCTCTCTGGTTATTTCAGTTTCCGTTTTTAAAAGCGCTATATGTCGAGCCACCTCAGCTAGATTTGGCATGAGGCATTTTTAGTGGCAATCATTGGGCGATTCGCCGTGTAAGAGAAATAGTAACGTAAACAAAACAAAGCAAACGTTGCCACCGGCGGAAAAGAAATACAGTCAAAACTTGGGAGCCACGTAAGAGAATTATATATATTAGATTATCAGATTTAATAAGCATAAAGCCAATTAAATGATTTATGAAAGAGAATTTTTTTAGTAGAAGCAAAACACGAAACACTTCTCATTACGTTTATTTTACTAAAGTATTAAAATTATTACTAATTGTTTTTCGTTTAAATAAAAAGCTATTTGCAAAATACAAATGCCTTAATTATATGTTTCAAAACACAGCTTTTACTTAATAATTTAATATTTTTCTCTATAGATTTTATTTGAAGAACATGTTGAATGTAGTTTTAAGAAAATTGAGAAAATTATCTTTAAAGTAAGCAGATTTCATAAGCATTAAACCTACTTAACAGATTTATAAAATAGAATATTTAAATGTAAGTAAAATCCGGTATTCTTCGGTCTGCTTATTTTAGTAAACTATTAAAATTATTACTAATTCACAATCAAAATTAAAAGAATGCATTCGCAAAATACAAATGCATTAATTACATCTCTCAAAATACAATTTTCACATAATTATTTATTTTTCTAATTAAAAATTTTAAGACAAGTAATATTTTTAAGTAATATGATAAATTGATCTGAGTAATTTTAACGATTTTCAGAAAATATAAAATAAACAGAGAGAACGGAGCTTTAAAATAAGCAAATAAAACGCAGAGTTTTTTACAAAATTTTTTTTTACTGTAGAATTATGAATAGTTTTAAATTTCTACAACATTAAGCTTAAGTTCAAGGCTTTTAACAAAATAAATTACCATTATTCTATACTTAAATTCAGCCATAAAATGTTTTTAAGTGCAAAGGATTGGGCGTTTTCAAAAAATGAGTTCTCCATTTATTCCTAAATATAAAAAAAAAACTTAGTCCAGACTTTTAATTAATAGCTCATAAACTGTCAGTATAACTGAAATATTTTTGAATAAAAATCCATATTTTTCTACCATTTTCAATTTTTCTAAATATAGATAAATTAAAGCTTAATTAAGCTCGCACTAATATTCTTTCCATCGAAGTTGCTATGGACTCTTATGACAAAACTTTTACAGACTTTTATGACAAAAAGAATCTCATAACCAAACTTACAAATAAATACTAACGACTGTGAGATAGTTAGAAAACAATTCAGTTTCAACTTATTCTCTGATACTTTGTTCCAGTCTTTGCAAGAAGACAGGACTATAAAAAATGGATACCCGAATTTTGCGAAACTTTCATCGCTTTTGACGAAACCATTTCCTAGTATATGTTCCAAGCTAAAAATTCGTCAACAAAGGATTGCAAGAAGGGATTTTTTTAATTGGGTGGACTGGTTTTGAATAAAACTTACTTTATATAATTTTTGGAATTTTCTTTTTCAAAACACTGTTATTTTATTTTTTTAAAAATCCTACGAGCCCTACATAATCAAAAAAATTTTAATGATTTTTTTTTTTTAACTTATACTTATAGCAATGTATGGATTATTTTAATAAATGAGTTGTAACCATAGTATTATATAAACGCTACTTTTTAAAAAAATTTGTATTTGTAACTTAATAAAATATGTACAATAACATAAAAAAAAAATGTATTTAGTTAAATTTATCATAATCATTGCAAAATTCATTAGAAAATCCTTCTTCTTTTACAGGCTCCTACTTGTGTATTTCCCCCTTAAATAAGAAGGAAAGACATGATGTAAGATAGAACTAGTTTAACTACAAGAACTACAGTGCCTGGCCAAACTATTAGACGCACTATAAGATTCTATGTAAAATCCTAATTATCAGTACATGCTATACAGCTGTATTGTTTTTACGGGACCGAAACCGTTTGAACTTGTTTACATTCGTGTAACAAGTGTTTAAATACGATATATAATATAAATTCAACGATTGGATAAATTAGACGATAGATTATATAAATATAGAATATTTATTATATTATGCATTATATTATTACATAGTAATAATTAGATAAAATTAATAGATACACAGTTACTTACATGCTTTGCACGAGTTTATATGCAATACTTTTATATTTAAACATACATGTAATGGGTTTTTATTCAGGAAATTTTTATATACATCCTATTTGTATTTATTTTGCATGCAACGTATTCCAATGCAATGTTAGCCAATTGATACACGGACGTAAATAAATTTAAACCGGTTTCTGCGGCGTAAAAACAATAAAGCTGATTATTATAACCTGATAATTAAGATTTTACATAAAATCTTATAGTGTGCCTAATAATTTGGCCTGGGGGTGTAATTTAACCTATATCAAGAAAAAACAATTAAAAAAAACTAAATATTGGCCATTCAGTTAAATCCCATGCCATCTTTCGTGAACTATATTTCTGGCTAATTATCCTTAAAATTTCGTTTCTCGAAGTTTCTTACTTACTGTATCAAGCTTCCATTTTAAGAGGGAACCAATTTTCAATAACTTATGTAGATTTTAAAAAAATTTTTATCATCGTTGCTTTAAATAAGAAAGACTGATAGGAGAGATAAGATAGACCTCGAAAAATATAACAGACGGGTAAGAATCCGTAAAAAGATAAAAGGGTTCTCTTCTAATTACTCCGGGGATACGAGCAAACTCATAATCTCCGTCTGTTTTACATCAAAGTCACCCTAATTACGAAAATCTCAAAAGAATCTACCATGATAAAGATCTTTGGACTACCTTCAAATTGAGTTATCATCAATACAAGATAATTGGATTACTTTTCACCAGATCTACAAGTTAATCTCCATAACAAGCAGCGAGATAGGATTTTTTTTTCCAACTTTTAGCAATATTCTCACGTTTTGGTCTTTGAGTAAGTTCGTCAAATTAGCTTATCATCTTATTTTTTGGCTTAATCATCGAAAACAAGCTCCAATTTACCCATCAGACTGAAACTTTTGTAGAAGACTTAATACTGAAAGGGGGAAAAACAAAGAATGTGTTTACAAACGCTCGCCAAGGATGTCATCAAGATTGCATTTTTCATCTAGGTGTGAATGCAATTTATAGCCAAGGATAAATTGCCTTCATATGATTAGGTGATATTGGCTCCAGATATAAGAGAAATTATATGTTATTAATTCTTAGTTACATTAAAAAGATTTGTAAAAGGAACGAAACGATGTTATAAAAATTCTGTCACCATACATAAGGAAATATTCTTCAAAGGAAGTAGAAATTCACTAGAATATTTCGTTTGAATTGATATTGTTACACATTTCGTAACAGTTTTTATAGTAAAAAATTTTAAAAATACTGTAAATTTATTTTGGCTATTTGTTTTTCTATATGTGACAAATAAAATAATATATTTGAAATTTAAATTTCAAAACTCTATCTTTCCTTACATTTTAATGCCTGATAGGAATAGGTTATTATAACAATATTGCATTAAAATAAATATTACATTAATTTCTTAGGTTTTTATTTTTAGCGTTTGGAATGCAAAAGTGGGGTCATGAGGAAGATAAGCTTGACTTATTTTTGATGACAAGGAAAGAAACACGCATAAGCAATGCTTACGCGAAACATTAAATTTCCCTTATTCGAAATTATTCGTTAAATATTTGAAAAATAAGTATTGGGAAAATATTACATTTTAAAAACAAAGCCTACGCTAGTAAGTTATTGTATGAAAGGGATTCATATTTTTTCTTCTTTTTTTTTGATGACTGGAGAGAAAGGGGTGCGTAAGCAATGCTTACACAAGGCACTAAATTCCTTACTTCGAAAAAAAAAGCCGTTTGAAAATCTTAAAAAATGACTAAATATCGGGGGGGTAAGCGTTTTTAAAGCAAAATGCAATCTTACATAAGCAAGTAATTGCATCAAAGAAGAAGCGAATTTCTTATTTAAGACAAAAAAGACAAGAGCATGAAATATGCTCACGTGAGCGTAAGATATTAAATTCTCTTAATTGAGAAAATTCCTTTGTATTTTTTAACGATAAAATTTCGATACAAAAAACATTCTCAAACAAATCTTACTTAAACGCGTAGTAATCGAAGGGTGTTCCCGAATCGCTTATTTTTGATGATAAGGTAAGGCGGGTGCATAAACAATGATTAAATATGACACAATATTCCCTTTATCAGATATTTCAATAAATAGTTAAAAGTCGAAAAAATACTTTCTGAAAATAAATCTTACGTAAGCAAGTATTTGTATGAAAGTGGTTGTAATATGCTTATTTTTACTAACCATGGACGACAGGAGCACGAGCAATGCTTACGCGAGACACTAAACTCTCTTTATGATAAAAATATTTTTGAATATTTTAAAAATAAATAAATTTTGAAAAAATACAATTTGAAAACAAATCTTATGAAGAGGGTTGCAATATACTGAATTTTGCTGACAAACAGGAGAAAGTTCAAAGCCACCAAAAATAACCTTAAAATATTTAAATAATGATTAAATTATTTATAAAATAAGCCAAAAATATTTAACAGGCTCTATGGGAAACCATCCTTATTGATTAAATTTATTTTTAAAAAAAATTAACCAGTGAAAACAAAGGTCAGGTAAAAACAACATGTAGTGATCAAAATTCTTCCTGATTATAGATCTATAAAAGTACCCAGATAATGAATTCAGCCACCTTCTTTCTAGAGTCATAACCATAGAGCGATTAAGTAGTTTCCAATGAGAGATCTTAAGGCAGAAAGCTATTATAAATTTGGGCTGTTCTGAGGGACACGCCCTGGCAGGGGCGGAACGAAGAGCAAAAGGATAGGGTTTTTCTCTTATTTTAAACATTTGTTGACGCCCTGCTTATCTTGTTACTTTCATTTCCGCTGGAATCATTAGCAATAAATTTGTAAAAATTATCGACAGCTGCCCACTATTAGTACATATCTCACTTTGGAATGTCAGAGGCATTTGAATGAGGGACAATACATACATAGCCCTCGTAAAGATATAGATTTTAGGGGCGCTAAGGCTCCCTATTAAATGTGCCTTCAAATATACGTCTCTCCTCGGAAAATGTAACGGAGTTGAAAAAATTGCAAATGTTGCACATTATAATTTTGATTTAAGTTATCGTGATAATAACTATCAAATTAAAACTGTTATAACTAGTAATAATAATTTTAATTCAATTTGGAGTCGTAACAACATAAAAATTATGATTACTTACTATCGTGATTACAATTTTATTCAAAATTGTTGTTGCCACTCCAATTTGAATTAAAATTATTATTACTAGTTATAACAATTGCAATTTGATAGTTATTATCACGACAACTTAAATCAAAATTACAATGTGCAACATTCGCAATATTTTCAACTCTCCGTAAAGAGACGTATAATTCTAATCACGATAGTAAGTAATCATGATTTTTATTAAAATTGTAATTTTTATAGCTGGATAGTGATTTTGATTAAAATTTTACTCTTATATGGAAAGTAAGAATAATTTTGGTTAAAATTGATAAAAAATAATAATAATTTTGATTAAAATTATAATCGCTATTACAATCAATAATCGTGGCTTATGATTATTTACAATCGTAAGTTATGATTACCAGTACTTACAATTATAGTAATCGTAAGTTGTAATTATCTCCAGTCACAATTACAAATAAATTATTACTATGTAATCGTTATTTGTGATCGATTGCAATTATAATTGATTTCAGTAATCATCACCCAACTGTGTCAGACAGCAATAATCGATTTTAAATTTTATAATTCTCTCTATCTAAAAAAATCGTTAAGGCCGACGCCGGTTAAGTGCTCAACTTAACGCTACATTTTATTTTACTGCATAAAAACTATACGATCTAAAAACTTGTCATTGCTAAAGTGTGTAGAAAAGTTTACAGTAATTACGATGGACTAAAAAAGTTCAACATTTGAGAATTATTAACTGCTAAATTTATAGGAAAAAATACAATGCGGACCGCTCTACAGGCCGTAGGAATGTAATTTCTTCGAAATTTATTGGAATTTGAAATATTTTTTACGCGAATTTTGTATTGCTTATTTATATGCATACTACTAAAAACAACATTAGAACCATATTACGTAATTCTCCCAGGGAACAAACTTGATCTTGAGACAAGTCTTTTACAAAATCGTGCAGTATTTTTAATTCGATTGTCATATTCAGTGTTGCGACAATTCTTTCGTTCCTGAGAAATCAAATTTTTAAGAAGTTTTTTATTAAAAATTTTCCTTCTCGGGAATTTCGTCATGCAAAAATACATTCTTTAAAATTATGTAAAAAATATTAGGTCTTGCAATTCGAAATTATTTCGACTATTATTAAGTAAAATGATAAATATAATAAATATTTACTAAAGGTTTTTTTTTTTTTTCATTTAATTTTCTTTGAATAAATGAATTTCATAATTGTATGCAAAAATTCTTACGAAATTTAGCAAAATACATTGAAAGTGAAATTAAGGGGTTCATACTCTCGATTACTCTCCTGCCTAAACTATTGGGGCCATATTTCCGAGATCGCGGTTTCCCCCGTTATTTTAGGAGTCAAAAATCATAATCAGTCGAAAAAAAAGATATATTTATTCCTCAAAAGTACGTTTTTGTGTCTGATTTCGTAACTTAAAATATCGTCTGCACTTACTAGTTAGCATGTTTGAGGTCACCTCCTAGAATCACTAAGATTCGTAAGTACGTGAGTATCACTAAGATTTGTATGTACCACTAAATACGTGAAAATCCGATCATTAAATCAAAAGTAATTCGCGACTAATCGTGCCCACGGTAAATTGTCGCTCCGAAGCTTTGTGCCCACGACGAATCGTTACTGCGACTAACTATACCCATGAAGAAATGTCGCTGTTACTATTAGTGGTCACGACGAATTGTACCACAATAAATTGTATGCGAAGAATTGACGTATTATAAAATTGACGTATTAAAATAGTACTTACTAAATAGTGCTCATTCGGGAATTTCCCTCATTAAGTTAGGCTTTTTAAATTAGGGTTTTAGCAAAATCTCTTTCTTTTGTTAATATAGATTTGCAGCATGGACGCATTGGTACTTCTCTGAAAGTAGCGCATGCGCACTTTTGGAGCACATGAGCAGTTACAAATCTTTCGTATGGGAGCGTGCGAAGTGATACGTAACTTTGCGAAATCTTCCTATTAATTAAGGGAGAACAAAGCAATAGAAACCTGTAAAAAGAAGGATTTTTTAATGAATTTTGCAACAATTAGAATTAATTTGATGCATTTTTTTTTTATCTTATTGTACATATTTTAATCTTCATTTTATCATGTTACAAATACAAAAATTTAAAAAACTATAGTTTGTGTAATACAATGTTTTTAATTTTTTTTTAAATTATCCATAAGTTACTGTACTCATAAATTGAAAGAAAAAAATTTGTAATAAATTAACATTTTATGATATTATGATTTTTAAAACTACATGAATGTATTACTTGCTTAAAAACTTCATTCGCTTGAAAAACATACAAATTGGAAATAACAGTCAACATGTTTTAAGAGCTCAAAAAATAAGTGCACATTTTCAAGACTTATCAGGTGTAAATAAGAAGAAGCAAAAGTGATTTGAAATATAACACGTAAAATTGCCAAAGAAAAATGGAAAAATAAAGGTGAAAAAAACTAGAAAAATCACAGTCGCCGCGGGAGAAAAAAAAGATGAAAAAATATAACTAGAAAAACCACAGTATCCAAGAGGGACAAATCAGGGTAAAATGAATTTCCACGTGCTATGTAGAGGTAGTGAGGAGCATCTAGGTAATCAGCAGTCATAGGAATAAAACAGGATTCCAGGGCATCAAGATGAGCTGATTTGACTGGGGTAGAAATAATTTTGGCATTGTCGAAATTGAATTTATACCCAAGATTCCAACAATATGAAACAATCGATGATTTCTCGTATTCTTGATTAGGGCCATATCTGCCTTGTTTCTTAAGTCTAAATCTGAAGCGCTTTTAGTTTGCCCAACATAGCCAAGGTTGCACTGACAAGAAATGCGGTAAATGCCCTAGCGGTTATCAAAACTAATAAGATCTTTTAAGATACTTAAATTTTATTTTATTTTAAGGTCTGAAAATGACTTTAAGACCAGAACGGGGGCTAGCAGCGCTCGCTATCTGCTAACCATGGATTTAACCCCTCTATAGTTGATTCAAGACTTGCGAAACTCACTCTTGTCCACGTTCTCCGGATTGGAGGACGTGGATTAGAGACCTTAACCGTTTTTTTTCCCTTCCGTTTTTAATACCTTTCCGTTTCAGTTTCTTGGAATTATTTATTCAATACATGAAAGTACTTTTCGTTGCTCGTAAAATAATTTTTTAACGAAATATCAGTGTGTTGAAAAAAAGTCCAAAAATGACCTAAAATACGTAGCATTTTCATGGATTACTCAAAACCAAACAACCCAATTAAAAAAATCCCTTCCTACATCGAAAACTATATTTATTGTGAACATTATGTTAGCATTGTTTTGTCTGCTAAGCCTACATTTATTTCTAATTATTCCATAGCTGCCAATAACCCTTTGCAGCATTTGTTAAAAATTATTACAGCTATATAAGGGGCAATTTCAACTATGCGCTTATGTAGAAAGTGCCGTAAATTCTTTTTCTTACATAATTTAAACAAATTATTTCAGTAAAATAGCTAAAATAGTTAAAACATTTTACTAAAATGTTTTGATAGGACAGAGCAGATCCATAATCCAACTCACAAGTTCACATGATCATACATGTTACGTGCTGCTCATATTATGCTGTAACTTTTATATTTTTGCGAAAACCAATGCAATAGTTTTACACAATAATCTTAAAAGGATAAACTATCGAAAAATGCAAAAAAAATAATTAATTTTTTTTCAAATTTTAGTGTTTTGTTTCTACTTAAACGGCCATTTAGAAATCAAATTTAAATACTGTACTTTATGAGGGGAAAAAATAATTTTCTCAAATAATTTAAGATAATAGATTTTTAAAAAAATAGATTTTTAGAAAAAAGCCTATCAAATAATAAGAATATCTCGTTTTTCCAAAGTAGGTCAAATCTCATTTACTTCAGGTAATCGAGGTCCTAGAGCAGTAATGTGCATTCTTAAAAGAAAATACTACACATCAATTCAAACAATAAACCTAAATTTTAAAAAAACGTACTTTAAAAAAAAAAAAAAAACATTATTATAGTTTGTCAACATCCTGAGTAAAAACTTTTTTACATTAGGTTGTAGTCTATTATTAAGTGAAATATTTTTACTTCTTAAGTAGTCTAAATCTTAAATACCTAAGTATTTTGAGTTAACGGTCTGTTTAGCGGAATAAATGGCTACTTGGTTTTATTTTTAAAAAAAATCTGTCTAGTTTCTCAGTTATAAACAAGCCTGCAAGTGTGTAATTTTAAGAGAAAAGAATACCTGTCACACTTGACAGAGCCTGTATACACCATTACATTTCCATCTTCGGTTTCTCTAAACTTTCTTTATTGTGGAAAATGTTATGGTATACGGTATAACCTACTCTTCCTCGTTAGCTGAAAGTGGGAGAATAGGTTAGATCCTGAGGTGGATTGGAGAAAGGTTATCTTATGAGATAGATCAACAAAAGGAATTACGTTTGAACAAAAAAAATCACATTTAGAGTCTTAAATTTTTATATTGTTTACGGAATTGTAAAGTTCTGCAATTCTAGAATGATAGTAGTTTGGGTGAGAAACGAAAATTGTAATGTTTTGTGTTAAATTCGAAAATTTTAATTCCAAGTGAGTTTTAAGTCACGCTGAACGAAATTCGTTACTTATCGCTTATAGAAACCTAAGTGTAGGTGACTGCTTATCGAAACTGTCGACAATGACAATGCAGAATGTTTAAGACTAGCGAATACCAAATGCTTGAGCTTTACGGCACATTGCAATATAAAAGTTTAAATTATCTAATGATATCGAAAAATTCTGTTTGATGTATAATCCAAATTTCTTGTTTCAGTTACTTTCACCCAATGGCGAGCGAGATCAGTGATCACGAATCCTACTTGTGATGTACCTTTTTTTTTTTTTTTTTTTTACAAAATTAGTTGTCTTTTTAGTTTACAGTGAAAACAATATTTTAAGCATACATGGAATATAATTTCCCTTACGTTGAAAACATCATTGCTACTAGTTCAAAGAAAGAAAACTTTATCAAACTTTTCCTAGAAAATTAACGATGAATAGCAAGTTAGGCTGGCCGCGTGTGTAATAAAACGTCAGACTCAAGATCTCTACCATACTCAGATTCAGAGTATGAGAGTTATGATCCTCAAATAAGCATGTGGTTTCGAGTCCAACTTTTAAAAAACTCACTTTTTATTTTTGGCGAAAATTGTCGTTTTTTTATTTAGACTAGAGTGAAAACAATATTCTCAACATGGCTGGAATGTTCCTTTTCTCATAAAGTTTTAAAAAAATCAAGAAATATTTATCAATCTTCACGGAAAATTGCTGACGAATAGTTAGTCCGGCTGGTCTAAAGGCCTAAGACTTACGTTTTCTATCGTGAGTAACGGGTAAACGGTAACGGGACTGAAATGACGAGACTGAAATGATTGGACCAAAACAACGAGACAGAAATGTCCAGCTTCGTCCCTATTTATAAATGGATTACTAAAGCAAGTGATCAAGTTACACCAATTTTAGTCACGTTTACAATAATATTACATTGCATTTTTCTATTAATATGAATCATGTAAAAGTACATGATATAAGAATTGTACTTTGTACTTTGCTAGGGAACAATTGCAGACACTGCTAACTCACTGATTTTCTGTTTATATTTCTATATTGATATTCTATTTAATGTTTCTTTGTTTTAATTGTTTTTGTATTTCGAATGTTTTAATGTTTTCAAGTTTTTGTTTAGTTTGTTGTTATTCCTTATGGGTCTGTGCGGAGTGTTTATACACTCCAGCGAATGATGTATATCAAGTGCTGTTTTAGAAATTAAAAAAATGAAAAACATAATGGTGACTCGTCCCTTTTTATAAGTTGACAACAAAAGCAATGCTCTGCCAGTGATCAACTTACACTCGTTTAAGTCACGCTTACAAGAAATTAAATTGCATTTATCTATATTGTTGTTGTTATACATCATTTACGTTGCTTTAGAGCTGCAAAATGGGCTATTGGCGACTTTCTGGGAAACATCCCTGAAGATGATCCGAAGACATGTCATCACAATTTTGATCCTCTGCAGAGGGGATGGCACCCCCGCTTCGGTAGGCCAAAGACCTGCACTCGAAGTCGAGCACTTTACGGTCGAACAATTTAACGAGGACCAATACCGCACACCCTAGGTCCCTACGCAGACTGAACCAAGTGGTCACCCACCCGCACACTGACAGCAGCCAGTGATGCTTGACTTCGGTGATCTGCAGGGAGCCGGGTCTTACTTAACGATCAGTCCACTACGGGACTTATCTATATTGAGGTAAATCATGTAAGTATAACATGATATGAGAATTGTGACTCATCGCTTTTTATAAGTTGACCACTAAAGCAATGCTCCGTAAATGATCAACTTACACCAGTTTTCTTCTCTTTTGTAATTTTTTTCCTCTAAAAGAGCACAGTTTTTGGCAAACAACAAAACAGAAAACAAGTAAACTTAACTACGGGATAAAAAAAAGTTCAATCATTTGATATATGAATCTTAAAACAAATTGAAAGCTGCTTATTAATATCCTATTCTCAAATGAACAATAAAGATTAAACACGCTTTACAACTGATCATTACAAACTTCGACGTTCATCAAACATTCATTTTTCAGAACCACTTTAAAAAAAATAAAAAAAAAGTTAACTCCTTCCGGACATTTTGAACGGTTAATTACCAAAGTAGTCCAACCTCAACACTTTGAAAATTTTGCGCTCCTTTTATAATTCCCATCCAGAAACAAGGAGGTAGCGTTAATTACCAGTTGCAGAGATATGCAAGAGCGTGTTATTAACTATAGAAAAAAAAAGGCATCTATTCTCACATATTAAAATGGCCGGTTTGAGATGAATAAGTGCCAGGCATTGGCAGATGGAAATTCTTGATAGGTTTGCTTAAGGCTAATAATTTAATTCAGACGGTGCTGTAATAATCGAACAATTCGCTCTTCTTGATGTAGTGTGAAGATATATATATATCCACCAAAGATTCGTTTCCCTAGGGCAATCATGTTCGAAGGCGTTATTTTCAGTAGCTTTAAGTCCGACACTCGAAAAGCATGTTTTATTATTTTGATTAGATGAATGATTGGAGTTTTTGACAGCCTCGTTTTTTTAAATGGATTTCGGATATATTTTTATTCTTCGGAAAACGTATAAATATATATAATTTTGTTTGTGGTGGAAACTAAAATTATTTCAGTAGCTCGTAGCGATCCTTCGAGATATCATTATATTATTTTGATTTATTTAATAATTTTAAATTTTCATTATTGTGTTTTTATTAATTTTTGCTTATGTATACATAATTTTCGTTGATAAATTATTTTTATTTACGTTTCTCTCCCGCTTTATTAATTTTTTTAATAAATTCATTTTATTTTTACTTTTATTAATAAATTTATTTATTTCTTCATTCATAAATTTGTTTACCTTTTTCTATAGGTTAATTATTTTTTAATTTAGTGTTGTTTTTTTTTTCTTTTTTTAATTTATTTATTGGTATCACATAAATTTGCAGGTTTATGTGCTAAATTAAGGCTTATAAACCTTAGTCAAGTTGGAGGACAGATAACACGATACAGAAAAGGACACCACGAAGATAGCAGCGGGATTCTAACCATCTACCTCTACGTTACGCACAGTGTTTAGCGGGCGATACAGCCCCTGTAATTTATTGTTTATTTATTTTTTTGCTGTACATTCATAGACAAGCTTGTATGCTCATTACAAAGCATGGTTTATCCCATGTCAAATATGCCCCGCAGTGGACTGATCTTGCTTTATAGAGTCTTTCGTACTATGGGATATCTGCAAGAGACGTAGTATGGGTATCTTGATCCTGTTTGGTTGTTAAAAAGTGACATTTGTTTACTTTAGCAGCTGTTCTTTCTGTACTATTTCGAGTAAGCCAAGCCCGTCAAGTATTAATTCTTTCAAGCGAGGCATTCTATATTCTTTCACAAAGATTTCAATTCTTTCACTATATATTTACTCAAAGACTTAACACAAAGGCAGGCGAGAAGCCACGTAGAATATAAACAAATTAATTATGCATCGAAGTTGCCAGGTACGCAAAACAAAAATTTATCAAGGTTACAATAAAATACATAAACATATAATAAATCTGAGTTAAATAAAAGTAGAAGAGAAGAAATTATATTTCAACAAATTTGATGTTCAATACGGCACTGTATTTAATTAACTTCACGTTAATTAACATTTAAACTTATATGGAGAAACTTGGCTCAACTTTTAACACGCCATTTTGCTGATAAACGATCAGCTGACGTCATAGGTCACATGTGTGGGTATCGGTTATCTTCTTCTTAAAGTGCACATACCCAATAGCTTTTTTTAGTTTCTTCTCTTTTTTTTTTTTTATTTATTTATTGACACAGGAACTAGCCTTTTGCACGAGTTTAAAGTATTTATTTTTCTGGGGAAAATTTTTCAGAGTCGAATCAATTTAGTTGTAAACTAGTAATATGCTTTCTTTTCCCATTTACCATTGAAGCTTATGTCAAGAGTAATCTTTTAGTTTGATCAGTATTTTGCGCATATATTAGTGTGCTCCTGTTCAGGTCAAATTACGCTTTGCGGATGGACGGATTGTGAGTAAATATGTCCTCCCTGTAAAATGGTATGTGTCGAGTGTATGTTGTCACCGGATCATCCTCATGAATGTTTCCCGTACCGTTGCCAGTAGCTCTTTGTGCAGCTCTAGTGCGACGTAAATAAAAGTAGCGTACTGTACCGTACAGCATTTATATCAAAATTAAGCATTTTGTATTCAAATTAAAATTAAACATTTTGTGTTAAAACCAAAATTAAGTATTGTGTATTTAAACCTGAAATTTATTTATAACACTTTATTGGTACATTTCGGTATATTTAAATCTTTTTTTTAACGCCATCTTCCTTTTATCAACAAAAAAAAAATATATCAATTTCTTCTTACCTCCATTTTTCTTTCCCAAACTTCCTCTTCAAAGCACCAAAAAAAATTTTTTTTAACTTAAATTGCTTTATTAAAAGAAACAAATTGGTTGATTAGTTCTTGGAAAAATGTGTTCAACTGACATGCTGTCGTTAATAGCAGACAGAGCTTAGCTAACTCAAAAATACAATAAGATCAATGCTTTAAATAATTACGAATACATTTTTCAATTCCTACCATTATTTCCCACTCTCCCTCTATATATTTATATATCTTGTTCCAAATTTCAATCGTTAATAAAATACTTTTTATTCATCACCTCAAGTACAAATACATTTTTTTAAACTTGTACTGGATCACTATATTAATACAGTTTTTTCAAATATTAATTCATTCATTAAATTCAAGTATTTAATTTTAGTTTTAAGTGAGAGAAAAAATCTCTTATATAAGATATTTAGCAAGATGTAAATTTAGGAAAAAATACCGTCAGTGGCAAAGCGTGTAGAAAAAAATTTCTTTTTCAGATTCTTTTTTCATTCTGTGTTCTAGTCGGAGTCTAGGAGGGAACAAAATGGAAAATTGAACATGTGAATAAATTAGTGAGAGAGAGAAAGTGTGTGACAGTGAGAGAGAGAGAGAGAGAAAATCTTGCTTTACCAACGGACAGTCATATTAATTGTAATCTATATATATATTTCTCTTACACGGCGACAAAAAAAAATCTCATTACAACGCCCCGAATGGCAACGCTAGAAAATCGACCAATGATTGCCACTAAAAATGTCACATGACAAATCTAGCTGAGATGGCTCAACATATAGCGCTTTTAAAAACGGAAACTGAATTAACCAGAGAAAGCGTAAGCTAGTCAGAAGTGAGTAGTCTTTGTCGATAGATCTCTATTTCAGTATTTTGTCGAAAGCGCTTTTTTTCGAATTTATATATTACGAATTTATTTGACGATTTTTGATTTATATCACGAATTTATTTGTTTTACTAGAATTTATTTGTTTATGCAGGCTTTTCCATTGTAATTCACTTATTTCAATTTTTAATAGGCTTAATTATAGCCAAAATTTTAACCTTTTTAAAGAGATATCACTTTTAGAAATTTTATCTTAAGATTTTATACTATAGCACATTTCTAATAGGTTTAACGAATTACATGTCATTTATTTGAATTCAAATTTATTTTAATGACTTAGTATTTACTAAAAAGATGTAATTTTTTTTTTTAAAAAAAAGTTGTTATCTGGATTTGAATGATTGTTTTGAATTCTTGGAATTTTGTGCATTTGCAATGTACCTAAGTTAATAGCGAGCGAAGCGAGCTTGGTTTACGAAGCAAAACATATAAGATTGCGCAGCAATTTTCGGGGGACAGCGAGCGTTAGCGAGCAGGGGGCGCAACCCACTAGTTATTTAATAAAAAGTAACTAAAATTAAATGGTTCATTGTTGACCTAAGTATGAATCGACTTTAAATTTTTTTTTATGTTACTTGTTCAGATCATACTTTAAGAACCTGTCGCATCACAAAATAGATTTTGATTATGAACACAAATTGACATTAAGATTAATTAACATTACAGGGCTTAACTTTTTACGTTCCCAAGTCGCCGTTGCTATAACTTTTTTACCTTAAGAAGCAAGGCATTTGTTGCTACGACCAGAAACTCGACTACCTTAGCTGGTGCAAATGCATATTAATAATGAAAATTCCTGCTAATTAATCGTCTCCTTGAAAACTGAGCAATCAAAATAAACAGCGTTGAAAGAGTAGACACGAGAGGTTCGATTTTTCACCTGCTGTCACGTGATATTGACAGAGCGATTACATGAGCAATCTAATTAATATTCAAATAGCCTGCGGACTGAAGATAGGAAATTCATTTTCAGATGCCGCTTTAATGAAAAAAATTTATGGATATAGGTTGAAGGAAGGATTTAAAATTTTTATGCTTTCCATGGTTGTTTAAAAATATACATATTTTATTATAGGACAGACCAGATACCTCGATTGTGCCTAAATTAGCTCTGTTTTCTAGCGTACAGACTCTGCATTATACTCTACTGATCAAGAAGAAAGATCAACCATATTGGTGTGTTGATAATCAATTAACGGTATTTGCGGCGATATTTCTTTTTCTTACAATGCGAACTTACAAATGTTCGTTAGTTTTTAAACTATACTTATTCATTGGTCATTCGAGTTAGAAAAATTATTTTTTGTCCAGCTTATTTTAGATTTACTTATGATTAACACCGTAACAAAAAGTAAGGATTTAATCCAATATTACCCCCGTTTTGTTTCGTTTCGATAAACTCTGCTGTTGGGTAAAGACCAAACATTACCTACTCGATATTGCCCCATTCCTTGGTGTCTGATAATATCTATCTCGAATAGTTGAGTTCCAACAAACCTTCGAATCTTAGCTACCTAGTTCACTCCACTTACCCCTAATAAGTTAAAAATCATTCCTTTACTGTATATTATGAGAGGAAATGCAATAACATTATTGGTTCATTATAGTTTGTTGTAATTTCGTTATTGAACACAAAGATTTAACTATTAAAATATTATTTAGTATTATTAGATATTATTTAGTGCTTAATATTATTTAGTATTTTGATTAGATTATTTAGTATTTGATATTATTCTGCTGTTAGAACAACGTTGACTATTTTAAAGTTATTTTTAAAACGTATGTATTTTGATTTATTAAATGTAGAAAAGTAAGTAAAATTTTAAACAAGAATTGTTTTGTTAAGTCAAGCAAATGCTAAGGATAATCTAAAATGTACAAAAATATAAATAGCTTCTGGAACAATTATTATAAACATTAGTTTGGAGGATTTTAACTATTCTCTCAACATTTGTTAAATCTGTTTTTTTTTTAAATTGCAGATAGTCTTTTTGAAAATATACGACTTTAATTTCAGATATATTTGATGATATGAAATTTCGTTAGCTTAAAAAAAATGAAGGTTATTGTTATAGTCGACATGTTTCGAGCGCACAAAAATAGAAGCCCATTCTCAAGACTCGCCAGGCTAGATTTTTTATTTTCTGTTTCATTTTCGGCTCTTACGATTTTTCTAGTTTTGAGTTTAACATTTATTTTCCCCATTTTAGGATGAAACTCTACTTTTTCTGTTTCAAATCACTAATGTTTTTCTCATTCATGGTCATATAATATTCAACGAACGAAATGTTGTTGTGTTAAGTAGTTAGAATTCGAAAAAATCTGATCCATGCCACAAGACTTTGAACGTCTGAAACAACAGATGTACGTTAGAGAGGGGAAAAAATACGATGTAACTAAAAATATTATTTTACTTAAATCATTCGAAATGATCTCATTTCACATCAAATGCGTGCCGGAAAGCAGAATATTTTACCGTTTATTTCAAAAGACGCTTCTTTTCCTCTGAATATTTTTGAAGAAAGAATTTATGTTTCTTAAAATAGTGTTTCTTTCATCTTTGATGTTCCTTCTATCGGGTACTATGATCATCAAAAGGAATGTGAAAGAACAGTAGAAACTGTAAAAAAAAAAGAAATACATTAAGCGTTTCTTTTCTAGCGGTATCTTCAAGGTCATAAAGACTTATTTTGAGGTTTTATTTGAAACTTTTTTTAGTGTTTTTTTTTCCCCGTAATGTATTTCTCAGCTTAATGTGAACTTTTTACAATTCAGAAGGTGAAGCGTGTGGCATTCAAAGTTGTAAAAAAGATGTTCTTAAAATATTGGTGCACAATCACGGGAAGGTTGGGTGAATATTTAAAGTGTTGTCAAATTAAGAAAATTTCACCTATTTTCTGCATTTATATTGGTTTTACGTTTGGTGCAGTTTCGAAGAATCAATGAGCAAAATAATGACTCAGGATGCTTTATAAACAATACCAGGAATCAATTGAGAGGCTGTCTATAAATGACGTCACGCTTTGGGCGAAAAATATTTAGAATTAGGAGATAAATTATTTCTAGGTTAATTTAGATTTTTTTTCCTCAAATTAAACACACATCTAATCATTATTATCATGATTATAAATGCTATTTAGAAACTGTATTTAAAGGTTAAAAATAAAATTTAAAATATATAAACAGCAACAGGTGTTGTATTTCTGTACAGCAGCACTTACAAAGGTTGTCATGAAACATAAGAAGTAGGGGTAAGAAGTTTGACATTTTGTGACAAAAAAGTGTAAAAAATGATTTTTAAAAAAATGTGACATCATTTAGGAACGGTTACTTTTCGAAATAATGTGGTGCTACATCACAAAACCTGTGCTAGTAAAAATAATCAAAATAAATCAATGTAAATTAAATAAACAAGAAAGTGAATTCTAAGCTAACTTAATCCTTGGACGCAGATAAGACTCCGGTCTCTCTTTTATATGTAAATTTTTTTCTGACGCTCTAATTATAAGCAAAAAAATATTTTGGTATTTTTTAATGACATAAAAAGCAATCTAATTATTTCCCAAAAAAATCTGCTAGATTATCGGAATTATAATTGTACTAAAATAAAAAAATATTAAAAAAGTAGTTCTTTTTCATTCACGTTCGAAAATTTATCAATAATTGGATTTGTAATTTCAATGATGAATAACTATTTCTCTAAGATCTAAATGAGTGCAAATTTTCAGAAAATTATCGTTTGGAAGTAAGCCGTGTTAGGAAGATTTTTACCTTTAATGCAAAAAAAGACACAGATGTTGCATGCTGTATTTCATAATCATAAATTATTAAAATGCTAAATATAATTTTTTTCGCTTATTTTGACATAAATGAAAAATATGTTTAATAAAAATTCTGCGACAGAATGTTAAGTTAGCTAAGTAACGTAACTTATAAAATTGAGTTATTTTAAATTTTTTCAGTGAAATAAAGAGAAAAAGAGCAAGACAAGTTCATCAAGCTGGAAGATTAAATGTCTGATTATGGATATTAGGCAAGAAGAACACACACACCTTATTGCATCTCGTTTGGGCTGCAAAATCTTGTTGAACTCGAACCTCTTTAGAACATATTTGGAACAACGGGGTAGATCACCGAAAATGGAATCCCCGCTGTCAAAGTCGGTCGCAGATTTTACGGGCCCCGGGTCAAATTCATAGTGAGCCCCTTCATTAAAACACAGTATCGTTTTCCTATTTTGCAAGCTATTAGAAAAAACCTTAAAAAAAAAATAACGTTCACCTTTGGATTCTCGAAATATCGATTTTCCTATAAACTTACTAGATCTATTATTTAAGATTATTTTATTGCATATATTTGATGAAAACTTAATGTTTATTGATTTGTGTTATTATTTATTCGAGTTCTAGTATGCCTAATTGGGGAAAAAAGTATTAAATATTTCAATTACACTAAAAAAAATTACCTGCATTTTTTTATAGAATTTTATCTTTAAAAAAAACTATCCCTTTCTTAAAAGAATTTCAACCAGGCTCTCAGCTGACCCGGGCTTTAGGTCAATACTCTCTGTCTCCCACCCCCTTGAGTACTTCCCGCAAATTACTAAATTCACGCGATCAAATTTTTAGTGATAGTACCTTCAAAAATTAAACTGGATGGACATAACTGCAAAACACTGTGAACACACCTTCTATGGAATCCAAATGGTCAGCAAATATAGGCGCAGCTAGGGCTTACGGCGCTAGGGGACAAATTCAGGCCCACCTCCTTTACATAATATATATATTTATATAGATGATATAATATCAGGGTTCTCAAAACGATTTTAAGTTCTGTTTTGGATTGTATAAAACTGAATTCATTAGTAAAATTTTACATTGAATAAGATTTCACAACTTGAAATAAAGTTTTTTAAATCAATGTAGCTCGGCCACGTAAAAACGTTTATTCGTTTCGGTTTAAAATTGAACGGTTTATGCTTCTAATGTCGTTTCTTTTACACTTAGAAGCTTTTTTTATGGTGTTTATTGTTTTTGATTAAATGATTATTCAAAGACAATTTTTATTTAATGTGTCGCTACTTAGCAAATATAATATCAGAAAAATAACATCCTGTTCAATTTTTAGGCTAGTTGAATAAAAAGTTATTGCTCCCGTAATTAACAATTGAGACAGGAAGGGGGGGGGGGTATCGAAAGGAGAAAAAGATTTTACTCTGAAATTCATCTTTAATTATTTTTTATGAATTTGGACGCCCCTCTAGGGCTGCGCCCAGACTTATATGCCCCATCTTGCTGCCCTCTAGCTAAGCCACTGTGAGCAAGTCCAAAGAAAACTTTACACAGTATTAAATTATTGTGGCGCTTTCAATAGAATTAAATAAAGAATAAATAGGAGTCTTGCTTTTAACAAGTAACATTTTACTATTTAAAAAATTTAATAAATAACATAACTATATTAACCCGATTTAGCAATTACAGGACTATTTTAGAATTAGAATATACAATTAATTCAACTCATCAATATCAACATAATTAATTCAACTTATCATTATTAATTCTTACGTGTTTTTAGAATAGATGGAGAGAGACGTACCTTCATTTTTTTCTCAAATTGTTTTTTTGACCGGTGAGTTTATTATACAATTTTGGATTGAACAAACAGAAAATGTAAACTAACACTTAGAAAACAAGTCAAATTGCTGGATTTAAAAATATATTACGACAAAGTAAATTTACTACCTATACAAATGCTGGACGTTAGTTTATTTTGTCATATCTTTAAATAACGTAAATTTATTTCATTTTGTTTTATAACCGGCGTTGAACAGCCGGACCAATTCTAAGTTTACGACCTTAACTGTGCAATTCCGTAGCCTTGTAACTTTGAACCAGCCCAGGAACCCAAAAGACGTGTGAACTCCTGAATCAAGCATCGTGGAGAACTTCTCGATGGATCTAGCCAGTTTTTGCTATAGAATAAAGAGGAAAACATCGAAAACCTAATACTGTAAAGGGTTCTAACCAATGATCCTTCTAGCACTGAGGATATTTTATGTTAGCTTTGTGGTCGATTCGAGCCGGGAGTGGAATTCGTATTAACTAGCCACCATGGAATTCGAACCTGGGTCATCTTATTACTCTGCCCGAGCCACCACAGCTCAAATAAAGTAGTTATCCATGTAAAAGATGTTTTGTGCTTTCATAAGTTGGTTTTTTCTGATTCACTTTAATATATCATCAGCCGTAGACGGATCACGGGTTAGAGTCTCCTTGCTGTTAGGCTAACCATGGGAGGTTTTCTTCACCATGTAACACAAATACTGACTAGCTCCATCAAAAAGTCATCCACGAAGGTAAATTTCTCCCAAAACTTGATCCAGAAGTTACTTTGTCTTCTGGATTAAGTTAAAAATTACAAGGCTAGGAAGTTGAACATTTGTAGTTGGAAACCCGAAATTGGGTCGGCTGCTCAACGACGGTTATAAAATAAAATAAAATTCCCTTAACTATCGCTAAACACGTTATCTCTCGAATCTCCTCAATCTAGTTTTATAGTTAACAAGTTATGTAATTTTATGTTTTTCACCCCTTTCTTCAAAGTGAATTCGACAGAATTTGATATCGTTTTGGTTTCTTTCTAGCCTAAAAACAAATTCGGAATCCCTAATGTGTGTGTATTTTCTTTATTTTTTTACTTCGTTTTTAACAAGGATTCTAAAATTAGAATTGACAAGCATTAACTCATTTCAAATGCTTTGAAATTAATATTACATTAAACTATCTTTTCCCCTTGTTTCAACTTTAATATATATTAAAAGAAAAATAAATATCAAGGGTGGTAATTTCAGGAACACCCGATACCATTTTAACGTGCTAGATAAAATTAATATGTTAAAACATTTCAATACAATTATTTTAATGACAATAAATTACCTGAGCAGTATCTAGAATTTTTAAAAATGAATAATTTTAAGTTAATGAAATAATTTTTTAAATAAAATTGTATATAATATGATATTATGAGAAATAATATAATAGACATGAAATAATACTTTAATTAAAATTACTAGATAATACAATTTTTGTCATTTTTAGTTACCATAAATAAAAAAAAGTAAAATTAGAAAAAAATTAAGTAAAATAAAAAAAAAGGCTTACTAATCATCAAACGCTGTTAATAACCTATCAACAATTAAATTAAACAGTAGAACCATGTATAAAACATGCTAGGCAAACATTAACCGATTTCAAATGCTCTCAAATTAATTTTACATGCAACAGCTATTCTTTTCCCTTGTTTCAACTCGGACATCATGACAAGCAATTATAACAACCAGGTCATCACACCCTTAGAAAAGATTAAAAAAATAAATAAATATAGCATGGAACGGAGAAATCGTGACCTTCAGTAGATGGAAATACAACCCTATTTAAAGCACATTAGCAACTATCATCTTTTAATTGCTGTCTGTCGGGAGTGACCTTAACCGATTCATTGGCAGGACAATGCTGTTTTATTCTTTTGTTTACATCTCATTGTTTCACCTCGTCGATGTTATAGTTTTTATGACATATTAATACAATTAAATTCAATATTGAAGTAATAATTTATATTATTATTATTGAAAACTAAAGGGATAAAGTGGAAAATGTTATTATTATTAGACGATTAGAAATTATAGTGTTGGGCCTAAGAATGATATTTATAGTTTCATAAATTTTTGGTAATAAAATACTTGGACCGGTATAGCCTGGTTGATAGGGCGTTCGGCCCAAGTACAAGAGGTCGCGAGTTCAATCTCCACTGGTCGAAGACAACCCGTGTAGTAAATGGTAACTGGTGCGCGTTAGATCTGTCGGGTCACAAAGTCGTCAATATTCCAATAACAAATCATGCCTCTGGGGTTATTGAATTGGAGATTGACCGTTCTCTAGTTCCGGTCAAAATTACGATCTGTGGCTGAATGAATGGATTTATGAATGAGACAGCCTAATAAATGGATTGTGAAGTATGTGCGTGGCAGAAATCGAATTCTTGGCCATAGATGGCGCCACTGGAAAACAAGAAGCGCACCCTCTTTGCGTTAATGGCACATGACAACAACAATAAAATATTTTCGTGCTTATATTTTTTTGAGAAAGGGCAATTTTATCGAATCATAATCTATTTTTTATATGAAATTATCGTGAAACTGTTCAGTTTTTCATCTCCCATATTGAATAATTTAACCAATATAGTTTTAATGAGATGTTAGTTCAAGTTTAATTTAATCCTTCAATTTTATTGGTATTTTTATTAAAATTATCTTAGATGATATTTTAATTATCTTACTAAATTTAAAAAAATTATATTAACAGTTTCATAAATTTCAGGTAATAAGATACCTTTCAGGGTATGCGGGCCTATATTTTTGGGAAAGGGGTTTCTTAATTAATCGAGTTATTTAGATTTTTTGCCTGAAATTCGCATTAAATTTTTTAGTTTTATATCTTTCATAAATAAACGAATAGTAATTTTTACAATTTTAAATTTTTTAAAAGAATTCTCCATTTTGACAGCAATTGAACTTTAATTTGTTAATGGTTGTGTTCATCCTGTCTTCTTAAAGATGAAATAATTTGTTCTTTTCTTTGGCTGCGAACTATGACGTATATTTCTTGAGCGTGCACGTTGTGCTGTCGTTCGACCATTGTGTTTGTTGATTTTAGACGGCTAGGAATTGGCGTTTTGATTCAGGAATGTGTGGTTTATGTTGGAATCACTTCCTATTTTCTTTCCGGGATTTTATGGCACGATAAGGTTCTTCAGCGTGTACCGTTCAGTCTAACAGTGGAATAAATATTTTCGTTAGTTTGTTGAACAATGGTGAAAATGTTTAAGTGGCCATAATAATATCCCATCATGGCACACCTGAATATCGTATTCGAAACAATTTATCTACTATTTGTTTTTATTATGTCTCCATTGATGAAGTTTTTTTTTGCTTCATTTTTATGCTTTGTTCAACAGGCTATTAGTTAGTATGGAACATACTTGTTATTTTCCTTTAATACTTTAGGAACGGAAATTTAGGAAATGAGTTTGAAGATAAATTTTCTTTCAAGGTTTCAGACTAGTATCTCATGGTCTACAGCACTGATTCTCAACATTTTCATACTAAGAACCTTACCAAATAACCACACACCGAAATAACCACCAAATAACCACATACAGTAAAATGAATGAAAACCTGCGCAGGCCTAGGTCCAATGCATACGCATGAAAGCGAGTGAATATTAAAGTTATTTTTGCCTAATCATTACATTTATGAAATTATAACAATAAGTAAAATAAAATATGAAGTATGATATAATGCTGTTGCACATCCTCCTAGTGGGTCGCGTTCATTTCAGCGACAATCACTTAGTCGACAGGCCATTTTGACGACAGTCTCATTTCATCGACGACGTTTCGTCGACAGGATCATTTCGCCGACGGGTTGTTTCGTCGACAGAGTCGTTTTATCGACAGTTATTTCGTCGACAGGGTTATTTCGACGACTTGGTCATTTCATCCACAGTATCTTTTTATCTACAGGATCATTTTGACTCAACTCCCCCCCCCCCCCCCTCCAAACGTTACATCATTTGTAGACGGCCCCCAATAATTAATTAGAAAAATATGGTCCTAAGTTTCTGAAAAGAAACTCATAAAGAGGAACTCATCATGAAATTCCATTATTTCTTTGAAAGCTATTAAATAAACTTGTAATTGTTTACAAATTGCATTTTCAGACACTTACATGGCACATGAAAAGTGCCTATAACTAATGATGAAAATACTTAACTAGTTTAAGCAAAACAAATCCGAATGTTTAATTCATTATTATCAATTAATAATATTCCCGTTCAGTACTATTTGTACTTATAACGGAGTTTTGTTGATCTTTATTATTACGTGCAATATGCCATTTTAGTTATATGAAGTACTATTTTAATTTTTATTAAATCCACCAAGATTACTGCAGCGTGTCTACCACGACAATTATTCAATTCCCATCCACTAGTATATAAAACATGATAACTCAATATTTTGTTGTGGTATCTTTCATGAATGAAAGTAAGCATCTATCTCGGTTGAAAACGACAAAAAAAATATGTTTATCTCCTTAAATATTTTCGTTAAAACTACTTTCTCAAATTTTTTGTTAAGTTAATAAAAATTAAAACTTTTAGTAAGTGTAAATTAAAACAAAGACTTTTTTAAACAAAAATTATTGAAACTGTTTGACTTGTTTTTTATCTTAAATTTTGTACATATAAAATCTGCAAAAATTACATGTGCTGGAATTAGCCCTTTTTTATTTTATCTTTATTTAACATGTTTTGTTTGTCTCAACGTTATGTGTATCCTCATTTACAAGTTAGTCGTTTTATTATGTTATTCAAATGGAATGTCGTAATCATAAACTTAAATACATAATTGAAATTTGAAATATAGAGTATGCTATATTGCTCGAAATACACGCTTCAAATTGAATATAGTAATAATAAAGCTTATAATTAGAACTGAATATTTAACAACAAGCAAATTTTACCAGGCATTTTTTTTACTGTGTTTTCCATTAAATGTTTAAAAATTCAAAGCAGAACATTTTGAAAGTAAGAACTAGATTATACTTTTTAATACAATCGTTGATTTTTGGTGAAAATGTAAATCATTTTAAATCCTCCTGAAATATCCTTATCTATTTGGGACGATTATTGTCTTGTTTTCAGATAAATATTTACATTATTTATTAAACAATACACACACAAATGTATCACATTTTCAAATGAATCGATTTATAACTATTTAACAATACCGATCACCTGGGATCGCTCGTAACATCTTTATTCTTCATAGTTTATTCTATTGTTACTTGAAGTGTAATCAGATTTATATCTACACCAGTCTTCAATAACTATTATGGGTAAGAAACGTGATTGGAATATTAGTACCTTTCTACCACACAGACGGAGCTAAAAAAAAGTTCCAAACGACAACCTCTTCCCCTCACTTATCCCGCTTCCTCGCTTCAATTAAAATAATCCATGACTTTCTCTTTTCGTCACGCTTATAGCTCAGTGTGTGTACGCATAAAATATATTATTTGTGAATGACCGTCACGTCGACCTATGCACCTGAGCGTTGGCGCGGTGAATTCCTTTGCTTGTACAGTTTCTAAGAGGAGTGACCTACGTTTTCTCGCCTTCCTGATGAAAACGATTCTAAACCTGAGTGCTCTTACTTGTGAGAGATGAGATTCGAACAATTATATCGTTTTCATTTTAATGTCTGAAACAAATGACAAGCGATTAAAACAACAATCTCTAAGATTTGTTTTTGTTTTCTAAAGTCGTCAGGTGATCTGATAAAATATTATCTACAAGAATTTTTTTCGTTTATAAAACGTTAATGCATACGTTGTTATTTAGATGAAATTTTTTTTTTTATCGTAGAACATCTAAACTGACAAAAACGGTTGTGATAGTATTTTATTTAAGAAGAACTAATGAGCATTAAGTCATTTAAACTTGGAATATGTCTAATATACCTTGAATTATGGAATATTAAAAGCAGGGGACTTATTTCGGATATTACAAGTGCTAATATGCGAGGCTTTGAGACATTGCAAAGAATAATGTGAGAACCTTTTGAACATTGCTAGAGGCTAATCTGATATACTTTTAAGCATTGTATATTAGACCTATTGAGACTATAATGAGGAACTTTGAAAGATTTTATGGAGCTCAGATTAAACAAGTCATTAAGAACAGAAAAGTTTAGATTTTGGTGTCACCTTGACCCCATTTAAGAAAAAAACAGAGGGAAGAGACTACATGAAAAGAGAAATAAATACTAACTTGGTAAATAAAATAATTAAAAAATATATATTTCTCCTCTTTTTTTTCCTTTTTTTCCTTTTTTTCTTTCTTTCTTTCTTTTCTTTTTCTTTTTAACAAAATCTAATTTTTTTACGTTATTTCAATTACGATTGTTATAGACAAATTACTTCTCATAACTTATTATTAAAGAGGGACAAATAATTTCTTCTTTTTCATTGTGAATACATTTCATACAATGGAAAGTGATTGGGTTTCCGATGAAAGTGTGAGTCATTTATTTTAAAGACTTTAAAAATTAGTTTTTTTTTTAAGTCTGCAATCTAATCAATCGAACTTTTTCGCAGGTTGTTTTTTGTAAAGCTCTAGATTACCTGATTTAAGTAGCGTCACTCCTTTCCTAGAGACCTTTGTGCCACTTCCGATTGTGATTGGTTGTCACCGATCACATGGGTAAATTCAATCATCAAATTAAATGAGAACCGAATTGAATGATTGTACTAATTCAATAAAATATATATACTTATTTTTTTCATTCTATATACCTCGCAATTTGATTGTTTTACTTAATCCAATAGATAAAATTAAAATGCTTTTTTTTAGAATATCAAGAATTATTTATTAAAATAACATATTTACCATACAAAATACTCAAATAATATATCTCAACCATAGTGAATCTATATGAATTAAATATTACAAAAATAAGAATTAAATAGCTTTAATTCTTATTTTTGTAATACTGATAAGATGATGAGATAATACAATTAAAGACAAGATTATTGTGTCTTGAAGAAATGTGAATTTTTTCCGAAAATATTAATGCTGGTTTAATATTCTTAATATGTTTTAAATTTAAATTGACATACACATTTTTATTTAATTTAATATTTTAAAAATTCAACAGCAATTTTAAAACATTTTTCGATTTTGTTATTTGAATCTAAAATTGTAATTAAGATTTCATTTCCGATTCATTTAATAATACTTAAAGTCTTGGCAGAGTTTTATTATAAAAGACCAAGTAACAATTGGCATTAATTGAGAAGAAAAAAATTTGAACTATTTGGAAAAAAACTTTTTTTATAACACCGATAATAATGTCCATAATGATTTAAATCCCAAATCACACCACCCTTTAAACCTCATAAAAAAACCGACTGCCAAAAATTTTGAAGAATTAAGAGAAAAAAGTTATAGCAGATTTTGAATGAAAAGATGAGAAAGATTTTACTTATAGATAGGATATTATTTCACCGAATAGAATGAAAATAAAACATATAATTTCAGAGCTAAAAAAGAATAACTAGTAAATATTTAAGTTATCTTCAAGAATATGAAAATAATGATTAATAAAAAGTGGCGTTAAATAATAGAAACTCCGTATATCTACGTTGAGTTGAGATCACAAGAAAAATGCAGTCACCAAGATGGCGGCGTGTCGCTACTTTATTCACGTATCCAGGGCTTTAGTTTTTCGTAGGTTCCATCGTAATATGAATTATTTTTTAATATGCTATTTTCATAATTGCTGTGAGTTTGCAACAGTTGCTCATTACTGTTTGGTCGAGTTTAGTCAATCCAAAGCCAGCACTGTCTTTGCCTATTTTGAAAATGGCACAAAACGTCAATATGGAAGAAAGCCATAGTTTTGTGAAACTGTAAGGCTTCTAGATCTAATTTTTTAATATTTAAAAACTCACTCCAATGCTACATTATCTGGGCTCATAAAAAGTTTCAAAAGTTGACGGCAGTGATTTTGATAGTTTTCATATAGGTGGGAAAATATTGTCAAATAGGCGATTTTTAAAAAAGTTTAAAAATTTTGAAAATATATAAGTTATTTGTCTGTTCTAAAGACCAAATAATTCTTCAGCGCAAGATGATACATAAAAATTTAACTTTTTATTTTCTTTGGCGACAGATCTTCGCAAAACCCATGTTAAATCCCCAATTGGGAAAAAACGAAATTACTTTCCAATCAACCCAATACACAGTAAAAAACATTCTGAAATCCTTCAATGGAACAAATACCTCTTGTCAATTGCAAAAATATATTTTGGAAAAAATAAGTAAACTTTTGAAGAAAAAAACATCGTATTTAATTATACATTTTTAGCTTATTTTTACTAATAAAACTTTCGTGTGTTTTGCCTTTGTTTCGTTATAATAACTATTAGGGTTTTTTTTTTTTTACATTCTTATTAGTTTAAAGGAGCCTTACTTCATCATTTTAGGATAAATACTATATTTTTATTATTTAAATTTCATATTACTAATTTACTTTACGTAAGCTGATGTTTCCTCTTTAATTTCGAGTTATATAATTTATGGATATTCATAGAATAATTATCATTATCCGGAAAATTCTTTTTTGTTTCAAGGTAGAAAAAAAAAAATTTATTTTAAGGACCTCGTCATTATTATAAGTGCGGATTGAGCATATCGTAAATAGGTATTTAAGAAGTTTTTTTTGCGTGGTGATAAAATAGCATTTGCTGATAACAGTTATGAACAGTTTTTTGCTGATTGAAATGTGAAGGTTCCATTAAGGGTTTTACCAGCTATTTTGCTTCTTCTTAGTCATTAAAATGCGAGTAAATATTAAAGAAAAGTGAATGTTGTAATTTGGGATTTTCCCGTGGCGCTTCAGCGTACAGATAAAAGTAAAATGTTCTTAGCAAAATAATTTTGATTGGTTGTCAAACTTTTCCGAAAATCATTATTTGTAGAGTCCTGTCTAAATTTTGTTTAAGGTAACAGACTAGTTTCAACAACTTTTTGAAATATTAATATAAAATTTTAAAAAAACTAGTTTGTTTTGTTATGAGTAAAAACTAACAAAACTAGCAAAAAATTATTTTTTATTTTATTATTACTTTTTTAGAAGGCAATTTTTAGATAAAAATAAGGCGCATATACTACATAGTTAAAGATCAATGCAGTTAAAAAAAAATTATATTTTTAAAAATTTCCGCTTTTGCCTTAGTGAAAAAACATGCATAAAAATAAAATTCTACTTCTTTTCTCTAAGTCTGCATTTCAAAACACGTGTGCTATAATCATAAACACTCATGAAACATTGTACACAATTATTTAGAATACAACATGAGAAATCGTGTGTAAGGTAGAATAAAATGTGAAAATAATCTAATTTTGAGTTAAACGCATTTAAAGACTTAAAATCATTAATTAATCCACTATTATCATATAACACAAAAACTGTTATAACTAAATAAATAATTGGAGTATAAACAAAAGTAAAGAATTTTTAGAAAGCTAAGAGTAAAAGGACTCTAAATTCATAATAAACTCAATTTCACAAAATTTTGCCCTAAGTCATATATTTGAACTAGTCAGATTAAATTTTGATGCTCTTTTTATTTAAAAAAATTATTTATGTAACCTCAAAAAACAATATTTGGCTAGATAAAAACAATTCGACCTTTAGATCATATAAAAATAATAACTTTCACGTGACATGATCTTAATCCGCGCTATATTACAGAAAGAAAAAAAATCGCACCAAACGCTGAACAAAATTTTATGAGCCATTTAAACAAGAAATTCGCATTTTCTGCTCAGAGATTCCATAAAAGTAAAATATATTTTGTATTCTAGTGAGTCAAAATACCGTTCACTTTTGATCTAATGATTGGATTTTTAAGCTCCCAGATGTACTCTTAAAATTTTAAAGAGCACAATTTTAATATATTTATGATTAAATGAGGTCCCTCCTACGAATAAAAACAAAGTCAGACACAAAAACCCACTTTCTCTATATGTACACAACTTTTATGCTCTTTGAACCACTATGCCATAATCCAGAAGGAAAATCATTCTCATAAAAGACATTTATCAATTGCATTTTATAAAAATCACTACAAAAGCTTTCATACGAAAAATTAATACAACAGAAAGCCATATCTCTTAAATACTTACTTAGAAATCTGTGATGCACTAAACACAAACAATAATAATTCTAAGAGTCTCTGAATGATGGCTTGAGACAATGTACTTTTCCTAAACCAAAAATTTTAATGCTATACCAACATTAAACAATTCTTTACGCTTTCTTACTTCCAATGTCTTTTTTTTTTTTTAGCATTTTAACGACTTTCGGTTATTGACCGTAAAAGTGCATTCTTCCGGCAATAACTGCTTTCCCTCCCAACCCTCCAAAAACCAATATTCGCATATTCAAAACGGATATTTTTGTATAAATAAAAATTATTAAAATTCAGTTGCCTACATAAGACAAAACTGAATTACACTTTTAACTTTTGATTTAATAATCAATAAGTATTTCATCAACCCAAAATATAATCTTAATGTTTCAAAGGACAGAGTATAAATATATTAATAATTTAATTGTGCCCTTAGACAGGAAAAAGGTAGTTAAGCTTACCTTTTATTTGACGGCAATGGGTTCTCTGTGGTTTGAGTGAATTGAAAGTAATATCGAAATTTAATGATGTATTATTTAATAGAAAAATTTTACATGTTGTGAGAAAGAATAGGACTTCTCCCTTAGTTGAAGAAATACCAAATGAAAGTGGTGGCTAAAAAGTAAAAAAGAATAAATCATAAAATATAACATTTATTCTGAATTAATATTTAGACCTTGAAAAAAAGAGTCACACGTTAGGATAATCGTAATTCTCACACACCACACTTCCTGGTTGAGAAAGGAAAACATCAGAGATCATTTTATCCACTACCCTTCCTTTGAATTAAGTGACGAAATCTGTCACAAAACACACTTTCTTTGAATAAACAAACTTTTATGTGCCCTTCGGACTACTTAAATTACATCCCAATTTATTAAGATCCAGTCATGTAAAACTGTTTTCTAAAAACCCCAAATATTATTCATCGATATGTCATGAAAATCTTAGTACAGCAACAAGCCATTTCTCTTAAATCCCTACTTACAGACATGAGACGCTCTAAACCTAAACAACGCTGGTAATTCCTGATGTTTCTGGTAAAGACCTTAATGAAGCCAATCGGCGAGGCATTTTTCCCAAACCTGAAACTTTAATGCGATTCCAACTTGAAACGACCCTTTACGTTTTCCTACTTTCACTTTCTCTTCTCCAATTAACGACTTTCGGTTAATGACCGTAAATGTGCATTCTTCCAGCAATAACCGCTTCCCAACCAACCCCTAAAAATCGATACTCGTACATCCAAAACGGATATTTTTAAAATGAAAGGCAGGAAAACTCATAATAACTCTTCCCATTACTCCAGAAACAAAGTCATGAGCTTTAAGAATCTGATTCAGCTAGATAAGAAGGAAATTTACGACCCCCATATCATTTCCTTTGCTTCGCCCTGGAATTACGGGCATAAAGGGGGATATTCCAGCAAAAGAGATAAGGACCGAATAAGGCGGAACGGTCTAGACGAATTTTTCATGGGACAGAATGACCCTACCATTAAAGAAGACTGCCTCTGTACACAAAGAATGGAGGAAAGATATATATTTATTCTTTACGAAGGATATGAAAGCAATATTTCTTTCATAAAACTAAAGTTTTTAGCTTGACAGCTTCTTTTAGCCAGCTTTATGTTAATTTTACTTGTTATGAGACAATCGTGTAGATTTAATTAAAAGAATGTCAAAATTAATACACTGTATCAAACAAGTTAAGCCAGAACTATACAGAATTTATTGTAATCACCAGATTTAAGTTGCCTGTGCATCTTTTCATAAAAAAAAACTTTAGCTGTAATACTCGAGTTTACGAATTACATGAAGATTTTAAATCTTATTTCATAAACGTTCCTTTTTGCCACTTTGGGCTAGTTTTTGGCACTTATATCAGTAAGACATCCTTTTACTACATGAAATGACGAATAGTGAGCAACATAAGATGGGTAAACATAGCAGCTAATAAAACAACATCATGAAATGATGGATAATTAGTCGCCCAACAAATCATGTTGGATGACCATCGAATCAGTAAAACATGATCTTCGAACATGAAATGATGGATGTTGTTGGTCCTAAATATCATTTGATGGTTGGTTATCATAGCAGTCGGACATCTTCCATCAAGACATTTAGAATTTTTTTTTAACCAAAGAAACTAAATATATTCTAATGATTAACTATTATAAGAAAAAAGCAAGATAGTCCATGGAAGTTTACTGACATATCAAAATCCATGAATATAGGTTGAAAACTGTTGGAAAATGATGACCATCAAAGGATGTTGGAATATCGAGAATTCCAAAGTAAAACCAACATAAACATCAAAATCTTTTGATATTTATGTTGAAATGTTTTTAGACTTAGTTATCCTAGACCAGCAGTTCCCAATTTTTTTTCAGCTGTGAAACCCCAAATGGTCAACCTTATTTTGGCGGAACCCCGAGACTTCATGAATGAATTTCATTAACTACTGTGAACATCTTAACTAATAAAAGAATATCAGTTACTTTGAAAATATGCAATGATCTAAAAGTTATTCTATATTTCGTCAATAAATAATAAATTAATGGAAAGTGAAATTTTTCATTATATAGTATTGTTAAGATCGGCCTTAAAATTAGGTTTTATATCTGACAGTTGAATCCGCAGGTCTAGAGCGGCATCTAGTCTTGTTCTTAATTTGATTTTAGTAAACGCATAAACTGAGAAAGAATGGGTTGATGCATGATTTACGCTAAAATAAAAATGAAAAAGGATCGAAAATAAGCATAGTGAAAATAAACATTTTCATAGAAACATACTGTAAGAGTTAAATTATAATTAATATTTTGGTGCGTATAAGGATAAGGTTATTTATGTATTGTAATTAATAGAATGAAATATTTGGTAAATGTACTAGTATTTGGATATAGTCATGATAAAAATAGTTAAATGAATGAAATGTCGTGATAAAACAAATTAAGGCCGAAATGTATAAAAGGTAATTAAAATAAATTAAAGGGGATGTGATCGTTAAGGAAAGTGGTAGTACAATGCTAATGTGGGATAACAATAACCCAATAGGTTCAAAGGGTCACAAAGTGTGAGGTTTGAACAAATTGGATAAATTGGTATCACCGAATTTAGAATAAGGGTGAAAACTAAGAAAATCAAAGATTAATGATAAATAAGGTAAAGTCATGCTATATCCAAACAATATATATGATTTAATACAGTAAGCTGATGTCTCCAATAAGAAAAACTAATAAATCACACTTATGCATGCCCATAACAATAAAAAAAGTACTCACCACATACAGAAGGAAAAAAGGCGATAAACAATAGCTATAAAGGTAAAGCTAAAAATCACACAAAACTTTCTGTTCAACTAAACATTTATTTTTGTAAAACTACTTATTTTGATTATTGCGTAACAAACAAGCAATATGATTCCAACACATTTAGTGGCACAGAAAAAAATATATCTTTTAAAAGAAAATGGGTGACAAGAGAATTTAGCGAGACTAAAGGCGTCATGCATAAAGTTAAATATAAAAGTACGAGTAATTTAACCGTTAAAATAAATATGAGAAGAAAGCTTAAATTTGAGAGGGCTTTTAATGTTAAAGAAAAATTAAAGGTATAAAATTTTGATTTTAAATTTACAGAATTTGATTATAGATATGGATTTAATTTAAGATAAAGGTTAAGAAAAAATGTAAAAAGAAATCCCTCGATACGGACCAAAGTCCGCATCTCGGAGAACAAGAAAAAGTTAACCTGCCCGAAGGCTCCAGAAAAAGAGAATGTAATTTAAAAAAAGCCTTAAAAATTCCTTAACTGGGGTAGACCAGAAAAACTACGACCAATTAAAATTAAAGAGGCGGAGAGTTTGAAATTTAAAGGAAAGGGATTGGCTAGTTAGCCCCCCTAAAATTAAAGGAAGAAAAAGAAAGGCGTGAATAGAGGGGTTGGTTGACTTTCCCCACAGGAAGTGCGATGACCGCAACGACCATGAGAAAGGTCAACAAGAAAGTTAAAAATAAAATTGCTAAATGGAAAAAAAGGAATAACGTTTAAAGAAAAATTAAAGGCTTAAGTAAAATTAGAAATTAATTTGTCACTTTACATTAAGTGTAAATGTGACACATACTTTTTCATTTTTGAGTTGTTTTTTTTTATGCGATATTTTAATGCAATTTTTTTATAATCCATTTCTAAAATTGTTATTGAAAAAAAACATTGTTTTGAATTTTCTTTCTTCACAAACATTTTAATTAATAACAATTTCATAGAAATAGCGAAAATATTAAACAAATAATAAATTACGAATTCGATGCAAATTTAGTTTTAGCTTTACAAAATCATAACTGGTTTTAAAAAAAAGGGGGGTCTTAACTTTTGGAACTCCTGTGACCCTTCGAAGAAACCGCGGAACACCATTTAGGTACTGCTACCCTAGACTAATCAGTCTTTAAGTTCATCGATCTATCAAGTGAAAATAAATAGTTTGAGCAGAGAACTAAATTTGAACAAAACTAGCTTTTCAAAAAACTCTATGCCTTCTCGTCTATTTTACAAACAGTTATAATGATGCTCTAAATGCTCGAAAGCAGAATTTAGGAACAGATATGACTATAGAGTAGAATTTAAAAACAGATACAACTTATAGAAGAATTTAGAAACAGATCTGACTTTAGAGTGGAATTTAAAAACAGATACAACTTATAGAAGAATTTAGAAACAGATATGACTTAATCTACCTAATAACAATTATTAGGGGTAAAGAATTTTCATTGATAAACATTTTCCTTAGTGGAAGTCACATTTAATAATTTCGAAAATAAGTTTTTTCGATAAATAGATGTTTATTTATTTATTTTTTTTTTACACAGATCGTTGTTTTCATTTTTTAATCTCATTTAAATATTAATTTATTAATACAATAATAATTTTATATAGTAATAAGTTTGCTATTTTTCCTAAGTATTTGAAAAAAATTAAATAATAGACATGAATTAACGAACACCTAGCATATTTAATGCTCGAAATACTTATGCTAGGTGATAAAAGTATTTCAGTTCAAAGGAACCATACAGAATGTTAAGAAACAATTTAAAATAATTAACCTTTGAAGATAAATTTCTATTTATTCTATTAAATATTTTAATTTATTATCAAAACTTTAATGCAATAAAAATCATTGAGTAAATGAAAATTAAACACTTTACCTAAAATGAAATTGGAAAAAAATAGAAAGTTATTAATACCTATCGAACAACATATTAACTTCAAGAAGAAAAGAAAAAAAAAAGAGAAGATCAGACAAAGAAATCGGACAAAATTGGCAGGTAATTTTGAAACTAGATCTGGCTTCTATAAAAGCTATCAAATTCCAGGTAACAAGATGTAAATAAACCTCAAAATAATGGTTTCTTGAGATGGAAATATATATCACATGTCCAAATTGGCGTAAAGCCGGCAGCACGCCAACATCGTAACCCTCAATCAAATGTCATTAGAAGGTAAGAAATAAAAAAATAGAACAGTAGGATGCGGCACTCGAGGCCGACAAAACTCAGCAAGAGGCGAGTTCGATAGCATCATTTTGCAACGGAAGTTGACATCGCCTGCCGACCCACACACTCAAATTCATTTTATCTTCTCTAACCTATTTTAATGCGTGAAGGTGTTGCTATTTCAATTTTATCCAATTATTGATCAAAAGATAGTATGAAGATAGTACTTAATCGAACAGCTGTTTATGCGAAAAATGTATCGAATTGTTTTATGTTAGTTCTGTATAAAACTTATTGTACAGTGCGCAAAATAAAAAACAGACCACTCTGAATAACTTTTGATCTAACGAGCGAAACTTCACGTTCTTGGACCCAATGCTAATGGTTCCACAAGGAGACCTTAAATATGCTAATTAGTTAATGCAGACGATATTTTTTAAGTTACGAAATCAGACGCAAAAATATGCTTTCTCTGGATAACTATTTTCAACAAAATTTGGATTTCTGACCCTGCCAAGAAAAGGGAGTAGCAGCAATCTGGGCGAAATTTGTCGAATGAATATTTCCTGAGAAAAACGAATTTTAAAAATACGACTTTTTGAGAATTTGATTTTTCAGGAACACTTCAACCGATTTCTCTCAGAATTTGAGTTTCGCTGTGTAAAATTACATTCTTTAAAATTATGTAAAAAAATTGCATTCCTTACAATTCAAAATTTTTTCGACTATTGTTGAATGAAATAATATGAAATAATAAATATCTACTAAAAGTTATTTTTTTGCATTTAATTATCTTTGGATAAATGAATTTTATAATTTCTGCAAAAACTTTTCAGTTCGATTAAAAAGATTTTGAGATATGTTGAAATAAAAAAAAAATAACATTAGGGGCTCCAAACTTAAGACCACTCTGCTGACTAAACTATTTGAACCATATTTCCTAGATTATGGCTACACTCCATATTTTTGGAGTCAGAAATCTGAATACGTCGAATAAAGGGTATGTTTATTCTCCGATAAAGTACGTTTCTGTGTCTGATTTCGTATTTTAAAATATCGTCTGCATCTATTTAATTATCATATTTGAGGTCACTCCCTTGAACCCTTAAAATTGAGTTCTAGAACGTGAAGATCCGATCATTAGATCAAAAGTTATTCAGAGTGATCCATATATTTATTTTATTTATTCATTTTAATTTACTTATTTTTATTTATTTATTTATTTTTGCGCACTGTACGTTCGTGCATGTATATTACTCCAACTGTAATTGTTCATTGTTGACTGCAATGTATTTCATTATAAAATAAATATTAAACCATTGATTTTAATTTATTTGAAATGCTTGCAACAGCACATTTCATTTCATAAATTCGGCACAAATTTCGATATTTTTATTTTTTGTACAGAATGCAATAATTCAAAATATATTATACGTTATACGCAATACATTACACAACGTTTGTCTATTAATAGAAATTTTTTTTGCGAACTGAATACTATCATACATATAAGCGAAAGAATTTTTTACGTAAGAAAAATCGGTCCAAAGTATAACATGGTATTATATCTTGGAAGGCTATATATTATACCTTTTTATGTGTTGAATCTTTGACCACTACAAGTTCTATCTTGAACCACTATGTGTTGCATTTCGGATCACTGGTAGTTACTCGTTCCAATAAAACAGCTTATTTTGAGTTCCTTTCTCCCAAACTTATTAATTAATTGAACTTAAGTAGTTCTTTAATTAAAATTACTTTTCAAATAATTCATTTAAGTTAAAATGAATGTAACAAATCATATAACAATCATAAACTTCGTACCAAATAATATTTTATTGGAATATTTCAAAAATGTTAAGCTTTAAGATCATAAAAAATTTCACATGTTATGAATTACCAAGTCAATAGAAAAATATATTTGTGCTAACTAGATCATTAGCATTCATTTTGAATCGCGCAATATATTTAGACTCGTGCAAGGCACAACAAGCACATTTTTTAAAATTCTGTTAGGTTTAACAAAACTAAATATTTTTCTAAAATAAATGGGTTGTTTTATCTTAGCGCGAATGGTACTATGGTACTTATTCTTCTTAGCAGGGCTCGAAAAAACTCAGAAATTTTACCCGACCCCGAGGACGGCTTGTCCAACAATGTATCCGTCCTCCTTTGAAACTAACCCGTCGCTTCTAAATAAATAAAAATATAATTTTCTCTTATTTATTACTAACAATTATATAAATTGCGCAATGAATTAGTAGTTACTAGAATTACAAATACTAGGATAACATTATACGGTAATAAAAGAAATACTAGGTTACTAATAGTAAAGTATTTCTTTATTGAAATAATTTATTTCTTTAATGAAATAATTTAAATAGCAAAGGTCAAGTTATCTGTCAATTATCATGTCAATTTATCCGATGGTACTGCGTTTTTTAAATGAATCAAATACGACGTTTGCCAGTTCCACAATGGAGCCAATGATTTACAGAGGTTTCTGCACAGAAATCTGAAGGTTTTTCATTTAGGTAGATGTTCATAATTGCGGTTGACGCTTCTTGTTTAAGACCAGTACGTAATGTGTTTTTTTCTAAGTTCATTGCTGAAAAGCCCCTTTCAACCGCTGTAGTACTCCCAGACAGAGAAAACATCAATTCCACCATGCGCAGTATGTTGCTGAATTTCGAGATTAGAGGGTCATTTTAGAAGTGAGGAGCTAGACTCTTGTAAGATAGTAAAAATTGAAAATATATCACGAACATTAAGGGGAAAATGGCCGTCCGCGCGGACGTTGGATTCGAGAAATTTGTTGTCCGCGGGGAATTTTTGACCGCCGAGGACGGGCGGTTTTTCGAGCCCTGCTTCTTAAACTGCTGTTTGTAGAAAATGCAACACCATGAAGGAATCATCAGAATCAAATGAAATTCGCAGCAAATGTCAATTATAGGATATTATGCAAATTAATAAAGTTTCAGAGCCATCGCGCGTGCGTGGCGCGTGCAGCGCCCTCTAAATTGATGCTGAAAGCGTATAAATAAAGTGCTGTAGCGGGACGTTGAAAATAGTCTATGATTATTTGTTAGTGGCAAACGTTTAGTGAGACCTGAGTATGCCTCCACGACGGAAGAATAAGAAATTCAAGCAACTTACGGAGTTTGAACGAGGGAGGATAATCGGCCTTCGAGAAGGAGGATTTTCCTATCGCGCAATAGCAGCTCGTATGCAGCGGAACAGTTCCACAGTGATGCGAGTTTGGAAGCAGTGGACCGACGAGCACCGAACAACTCAAAAAACAGGCACTGGACGACAGAAGGTGACGTCAGAGCGCGATGATCGACACCTGCTCCGCATGGCGGTGAATGATCGCACAGCTTCCTCCAGGCAGCTGGCAGCACATTGGTCTACTGCTACAGGTGTACAATTGTCGGCTTCGTCAATTCGTCGTCGTCTGCTGCGCCGTGGATTGCGTGCAAGGGTGCCATTATACAGGATTCCCCTCACGGCGGATCATCGACGGCTGCGTCGGCAGTGGGCTCTTGAGCACAGAGACTGGCGAGCTGATTGGCACCAAGTTGTCTTTTCAGATGAATCACGCTTCAATTTGTGGACCCATGATGGCCGTGTTCGTGTTAGACGTTATGCCGGTCAACGCTGCCTTCCTGAGTGTATTATTGAACGACATAGTGGTCGAACACCCGGAGTTATGGTCTGGGGTGCGATTTCGTATCATGGACGATCCAATTTGATACGAATTGAGGGTAATCTCAATAGCAACAGATACGTCCGTGAAGTGCTACAGCCCGAAGTCGTTCCTTTCCTTCAAGGCATCCCTGGAGCTATCTTTCAGCAGGATAATGCACGTCCACATGTTGCGCGGACTGTTAGAGACTTCTGTTCAGCACAACGCATGCAACTTCTTCCTTGGCCTGCTTATTCGCCGGATATGTCGCCTATTGAGCACGTGTGGGATATGGTTGGTCGGCGTCTCACTCGTGATCCGCGTCCTGCAGTTTCCAAAGACGAACTTTGGTTGCGCATACAAGCGATATGGAATTCTCTTCCTCAAGCAGATATTCAACATCTGTTTGACTCCATGCCACGTCGTATAGCAGCACTTATTGCAGCGCGTGGTGGCTGCACCAAATACTGATTTCGGACGCTTAATTTGTTTCTTTTGTTTTGAAAATTTCATCATTTATTTGTATCAGTACAAGTCGTTTCTGCATTAAATTTCATTTGATTCTGATGATTCTTTCATGGTGTTGCATTTTCTACAAACAGCAGTTTAGTTTCATTTCCAAATCTCAGTACTATAGGGTTTTTTCTTCCAATCAAATTGATCAGGAAAAAAAAAATCAGTAACTAGATAGTTGTAGAAAATTCGTTAGTACAGACTTAGTAAACCTTAAATGGACCACAACATAGCAAATAGTACTTATTGTCCCATATATTAACTACATATACATTGGTCTAAGGTACATGCATTTATAGGCCCAACACTTTTCTTAAATTGAACTCAAAATAATTGTACTCAAAATACTTGGGACAAAGCGTGAATAGTCATTATTTTTTTAAAACAACTATGATTTTTTTCCATACTAAGCTTTCATATTGATAAATTGCTAATATTGATAAATATTGATTTTCATGATTTGAATGAGCCTACAAAAGCTCCAATCAGTTTGGAAGTAGCAAACAATCCTACATCGTTAAACTTATTGTGTACTCTATTGAATCCATCTTGTTTTCAACGGGAAATAAGCTCTCATTGTCATTTACCGAAGAAAAAAAAATTCTAATAAATTTGTTTCAAACAATGTCTTGCAGTTAGTTGGAGAGAAAAAACTTTAAAAAAACTGACTTGTAACAAAATAGTTATAATTTTTATCAAAGGAAAAATGATTTCCTTATTGTCTTAAGTTGACAAAATGAATGTGTGAAACTTAATATTGAAATGGTAAACTGACGAGATTTGGGGGCACCTTTGGGTCGTGGAAGATACGCAAGCTGACACTGTAATCTCTGCTCACAGGATCCCCATTATCTAATCAGTATTATTAACAATGATCGAGTTATGTAACTAGCCGAGTTAACAGAAATGACTTATGTTTATAGAGAATTCTGGTTACGTTATAGCAATTGTTAAACTGCAAGCTATGAAATGCATTCTATAAGATGATCAACAAATTTTACTAAAAGACAAGATTTCAAAAATAATATTTATTATATTTCTTGAAAGTTATTTCAGTAGACTACAGAAAAATACGGAGACATATAGAGTAGATTTGCCATTTCGATGGTCTCGGAACTTTCACTCCATGAATAAATTTTTACGATATTCTATTTATTACTATTAACTATAACTATTTATTTATTTTTGCTTCATTTTTTTTCATTCTTTAGTTCTCTCCAATTTCTTCTCAAGCAGATACTAGTGTGGGCAGAGAGGGAGGCGATGGACGCAACTGCCATCGGAATCTTGCAAGAAAAAGCATCTATTTTACCACTAAAGACACTAAAACTTTTAATATGTATAAATTATCAGGAAAAATATTTTATGAAGATTGATTTTTAATTTTAAAACAATCTAGTGGACCCCTGCCCTTGTTCGCTGACACTCCCCGACCCCCAAAGATTGCTGTGCAATCTTATATGGTTTGTTTTGCAAACCATGCTCGCTTTGCTCGCTACGAAGTTAAACACTTTTGAAATATGTTCCATCTTGAAAAATAGAATTTGGTTAGTCGTCCCGCCCAATGATATGGGCACTCGACTGTTACAATGCAATACAATATACAATTTGACAACCACAATAAAATACAATAAATACAGTTACAAAAAATAAATAAATAAAAAATAACAATGACGTTAGAGTACAGATGATTTCGTTACAACAAAGACAGCTGAAGTCCAAAAGCATGAAAAGAAGAACTCTTCGAAGGAGGACGGTTTGATGGTTAAAAACAATTAGAAAATGTATAATTGATAGCGCCAGATTGCAAAAAAATCAATTTAAAAATTAAGAAATATTAAAATTTAATTAAGAAATACAAAATCTTGAGAAATATTAAAATCTTTGAAACTAATTCCTCTTTAAAAATTAAATTTTTTGTGAATAGTGATACAAAACTTTTTGAATTAAAGTAAATGACGAGCAATAAAAAAATATACAGAAACAGAACAATAATTATGCTTTCAAAAAACATGTATGGCAGCATGTCTCTTACGAATTCTTTCCATGTTACATCGTTCACAGCTGTCATCAATGTTTTCTTCTGCTCTTCGAGCACGCTTTTTCTTAATTAAAAAGCATGATAGCACGACTAATAATCATTTTTAAGTAATTAATAATAACTATGAATAAAATTATAACTATTTCACCTTCATAGGAATAATTAAAAAGATAATATCGAACATTTTGGTGAAATGAACTATTCCCTTTTAATCTTTTAATTCTGCCCAAGTTATAGCTCACTTAGTTTCGCTTTTCGTTGTCAAGAAAAAAATTCCTTCAAAAATTTGTAAACATGTATGTTTAAGCTTTCATGTGTGTCATAGTTCACACACTTGATATTTCAATTCTGTGTTGCCAATGCAGAAAGGGAAGTAGGACTTTCTTTTTCACAGTGTAAACGAAACAGAGAGAGATTTAAAGTTCTAAGTCATTAAATTTTAAATATTCTTTACTCTTAATAAAAACTTAACAATTCTTTGTTGTACAATACTCAAAAAAAATTTTAAAAAATCGGTCCACCTTGAATAACTTTTGATGTAATGATCGGATCTTTGTGATGTAGGATTCATTCTTAATGGTTCGAAGGGGTGCTCTGAAATATACTAATTATAATAAATGCAGATAGTATACAAGTTACAAAATAAGACACAAAAACGTACTTTTGATGAAAAAATCTTTTTACAATGGATTCGAATTTTTAATCCCCAAAATATAGGGGGTAGCGCAATATGTAGGAAATATGGTCCCCATAGTTTGATCAGGAGAACGATCCAAAGTTTTAAATCCTTAATTTTAATTTAACTTTTTGCATAATTCGCTCCATATCGAGAGAGTAAAGTTTTTGCACACAATCATAACATTCATTTATCCAAAGATAATTCCATTCAAAAAAGAAATTTCAGTTATTGTTTATTATTTTATTTAATAATAGTCGAAAAAAATTTGGATTGTAAGGTATACAAATCTTTCGTCATTTTAAAGTATGTAATTTCAAATTTCAAAATAGAAAATTTTAGCGAAATCGGATGAACAGTTCCTGAGAAATCTAATTTCAGATGTACAACTTCTTTAAAATTTGATTTCTCAGGAACTATACAACCAATTTCGCCACATTTATGTATTTTGACATCTAAAATTACATACTTTAGAATGACGTAAAAAATTTTATACTTTACAGTGCAATTTTCAACTGTGATTAAATAAAATAATAAATACTTGCTAAAATTTATTTTTTACATGGAATTATCTTTGGATAAATGAATTTTATAATTGTGAGCAAAAATCTCTTAATTTGCTTTCGTCTTTCCATCTTTTTTTCAATTGAAGCTCTCCAGATATGACGAAATACGTAAAAAGAAAAATTAGCATTAAGAAGTCTAAACCTTGGATCAATCTCCTGACCAAACTATGTGGACTATATTTTCCAGATTTCGGCTACTCGCTACGAACACGTCGATCGTAAATAAGTTTCGTCATCCTGATTTCGTATCTTATATGAATATTGTCTGCATTAAATTAATTAGGATATTTGCGGTAACCCCCCTCTAACCATCAAGACCTAGAACGTGAAGGTCTTGATGGTTAGAGGGGGCACGTCTGATCATTAAATCAAAAATTATTTAGAGTGGTCCGTTTTTTTTTTTTTTTTTTTTTTTTTTTTTCTCTCTAGTACTGTACAAATATACAATTAATTTTTAGCATGAAAGAATTTCCTCATGCATTTATTTTACATAATACCAGTTTGTAAAGTAATGATTAGAATTTTTATTAATGCCTATTTATATTTTCAATGGTTTTTTCAATTGAATTAGCTGCTTTTATTGTTGCCCCACTTCAGTGATATAGAAAAATTCGTTTTATAGAAAGATATATATTCCAAAGATAAATACTGTATTCTTGTTCTTTGATGATTTTTTGAACAAGTACTTCACGAATATCAGAGACAATGAAATCTTTGACTGATAATAATTAATTGTATATAACTGAAATTCGAAATTTTTTCTATGTTATTTACATTAAATTAGGAAATGTTACTAATTTCTTATTTTCCAAAATAAGAAACTAATTTTACAACCACAAATTTTTATCTAATTAACTTTAACAAAATACCGAACTAATGGTCGAATAATGATTAATAATATAAATTATCAATTGTCTAACTAATAATTAAATATAATTAACTTTTAGCAATAAGAAATTGATGGGAATTAGACATTATTATACACTATGATTATTCAAAAAACTTAAGCTAGATTTTAAAATTCTTCAATTTTATTTTTTAAGTAAAATTTTTAAAGAGTGTGATGATCTCTGAAATAGCAACTAAGAATGATTAGTAGTTTATAAACCTCGGTGTTTATCACCATTACTTGGTAATCAATATTATCATAATCTATTTTCAAATACCATTAAACAAATAGAAGACTTATTAAAATTCAGTACAGATAAAGCTGAAACAGGAAATATATATTTCTCATCGTGCCTCAAGACTCCATTAATCTTTCTATGTATAGAGTTGAGTTGTGAGAGAAGAACGGCATTCTTTCCCAGCAGAATTCCGGGCACTTAATTGCCAAGTTCCATACTTTTCCAAATGTCGTCTGCAAACAAATTCTTTTAATTCAGTTCGTAAAAATAATTGCAGTGCTCAGTTCTCATATTTGCGTAATCTAAAAAAATATTTTGCGTTCAGCTGTCAGAATGTGTTACAGAGTTTAGTTGTCGCCTTTCTCCTCTCAAAGAATGCATCGTCTGCTTGTATTTTTAGCTTTTTCATCTTGAGGCGTGAGAAAGAATTAGAATTAACTTTTGGGTAGCTTAGTCATTCCGTGTGTTGAAATGACACATCGTGGGAGGGATTTCAAAAGAAAAAGAAAAAAAACTTGTCGTTTTGTTTTTTTCTGAGAGATACCCTACATTGCTGCCTGTGTAACAAAGATGCACTTCAAGTAAAATATCAAGTCACTAAATTTGAAATAATGTGGAAGGTTGTTGAAATCGTGACAAGTCGTTCATTTTAAGTCTATTCATCACATCCAAGTCTCATGTAAACCGATCACGAATTTGAAATTTTCAGAAAATTGTTTTGTTTGGAACAAGCACAATGAAGATTTGGAATTTCCAAAAATTACTTTTTATGAACTCGTTCTTTTTCCACCCTTGATAAAATTGAAATGAAACAAAATAATAAAAATATAAAAAAAAAAGTAAAAAGGAAAGAAAAGAAACTGATGTAATCATGCTAAAACAGTTGTATAGATATAACAGATAGATTCGAAATTGTAAACTATTTATTTATTTTTTTTTCTAAATTTAGAATTGTTAATCTCGTTGATCCGTTAAACAAAATTAGCAATTTGTTCGTTTCGTTTTAGTTTTTACTTTAAAATATATTTTAAGACAAAAACGAAATCACGTAACTGCCTGCAGTAATGGTACAAGTAGAATTCTTTTCCTACATTATACCAGCCGTAACAAAATAAAACAAATATTTTTCTCCTTTTTTATTTAACGAAACATAATCAATTTCAATATTACTGGTATTCGTATTTTGTTCATTGTAAATTAATTTTTAAAAAATCCGAAATCATCATATTCCCGAAAAGCATTGTTTAATTCAAACAAAAATCGGAAAATCTTATATTGTAGATTCGAGCGAAAATAAGGATAAGCATTAACAAAATAAAATAAGTATTTTCTTCTCTTGTATTTAATGAAACATAATTAAGTTCAATGTTAATAGTATTCGTATTTAATACTTTTTAAATTAGTTTTGAAAACTTTGAAATCTTCATATACCAGAAATACATTATTTAATTTGAAAATAATTCGAAAAAGCTTAGATATTGCTGATTTTTAAAAACAAAAATAAGAGTAAGCCTTAACAAAATAAAGCAAGGTTTTTCTGTTTTTTTTATTTGATGAAACATAATCAATTTCAATATTAGTGGCATTCATATTTAATTCATCTTAAATTAGTTTGGAAGACTCTGGAATTCATATTAAATTCATATTAAAAAGTTGTTTCATATTAAAAAATTCGAAAAATCTTATATTGTTTTTCTAAAGAAAATAAGGATAAGCCTTAACAAATTAAAACATTTATTTCCTTCTTATTTAATGAAACATAATTAATTTCAATATTAGTAGTATTCTGATTTAATTCATTCTAAATTAGTTTAGAAAACTTTGAAATCGTCATATTCCAAAAATACATTGTTTAATTTTAAAAAATTCGAAAAAAGCTTACATTTTTGATTCTAAAGAAAATAAAGATAAGCCATTTAAAAATTCATTTTTAATAATTTACTGCTACCGTGAACTTAAATAAAAATTGTATAAAAATAGTTACAAAAAGTAAAATAACAATAATTTTTCCTATTATAAATTGTAATTAAATTAGAAATTAATAAGAAGTTTTATTTAACAACATATAAAAGAAATTGCTATAAAAAATGCCCTATATTCTCATTTTTAAATAAAATATAACTGGACAAAACGAAAAGAAATTCTTTTCATCAGAAATCATATTATGTGTTAAGTAATTAATTCAATTAAGAGATTCAAATCAGATTCAGAATCATTTAGAATTAATTCAACTGTATGTATCTTAAAAAGATAAGGATATAAATACTTTTAGTCGAAACATTTCTTTACAAAATTGTTCTGAAACATTAAGGATGTCTTCTTTTCATTCGGGAACTCTAGATTAATTTAATAGGACATTCACGTCTCTAACTTCCTGACACCTGTCTGTCAATATCTTAATTATTTTACATAAATAGGATATCTGTCAAGTAAGCATAAATTTTAAGCGCATTCTATTTGCCAGATGGTAAAGTGAATAAAACAGTAAAAGAAAAAAAAAAGTGCTTTTTAATTTAACATTTATTTTGATACTTTTAAATAGCAGCTGTTTAATACTTACAGTGTAAATCAAAAATTTAGAGTTAGTAATTTGAGCATTAAATATTTTAAACTTGTGCTTACAAAAAAATTTTGTTAATATTTTAATTTAATTTAAAAATCAATAATCTATGTCATAATTTTAATACAATTTTAGGTTTTTATGAGCATAATCAGTTTTTTAAATGCAGATATATAGTTACATTTATTTCAATTTTTTTTAAAATATATATATTAATTTAGTTTCTTATTACTTCTGTTCACAATAACTTATAGAGCTAGTTAAATACTTATCCCTCGATCCAAATTACGCTGTCCAATACAATTTGTTGACTGAAGTCCGCTAAAAATATGATAAACTTAAAACGAATTTAGAAATAAATTAAACACTGCAGACATTATAAATGATTATATCATTTTGCATCTTTCCTGTTGCCAATCTGATAAGTTCCAAATTGTCATTTCTAACTCTAAACCGGACTGCAAACTCTTATTCCTAATTTTATGTCACCCTAAATGTTTATTAAAATACTTTCTTTAATCAATAACAATATTTTCTAGGAATCAATACTAAAATTAACATATCTTACGCATGTTGCCGTTTTTGACGCACATTTTTATCGATAACAAAAGCTAAAATTCCCCTCCGCTAACGGTGCCAAACGATCAGAATAAATGCATAAGTCTTCATCCTCTTTAAAATGAAAAGGATGAAGCAGGACAAACCCTTATAAGGTGGCATTTTTTTGTCTTGTTATCAAAGGAAATAAGATGATAAAAATGTTTACATCCTCGAGTGTTTCTAAAATCAAAAACCCATTCCTCCAAACTATTAATCATTTTCAAGTTTCTTTTATCATTAAACATCTTGTTTGTAGTGATAAAAAACATATTTATGAATCAGAAATCTGTCCACCAACTTACTAAGGAAAGATAATGGAGAAGGGATGGCGGTTTGTTCAAAGCCTGAAATTGTATATTTTCAAAAGTTTTTTTTCTTCTTCTTCGTACACACCATTTAAAGAAGTTACAGTGTGTATAATTTAATAAAGCGAGAACTGACTATCTCGGGTCACTTATTGTCTTCCCTTTAGTGCGGAAGAAGAAACGGTCACCTGCTGTGTTAGAAAATGACTCATTAAAAACACATTTCTTTTGTTAAGTAACATGAGCCAACCGCGAGGGTATTTTTCATTTATTTATTTAGTAATCAACACTTGGACCTTCTTAAGAAGGCGAGGCAGCATTACGCCATTCTAAAAGGTTTTTTTTTTTTATTGATTATAAGCTTCTAGAAAAACACGGTTCAACGTTGAACGTTAATATGTAGAAAATTTGCTGCGACTTTAAAAAAAAGTTTCAAAATGAGTCGAACTTTCGTTTAAGTTGGGCCATAGTACATTGTTATTCATTGATAGAAATTTCACAGTAAAAAGGGTTTAATAGCAATTTATTTAATTGCTATTTCACCATATTAAAAAGAAGACTGTCAAATGACCGTAAAAAAGAGGATATTCAAACTGTTAAGTGTTAGATAAAACGTTTATTGATTGTTTTTACCTAATATGGTTTAACAATCAGGACTCTATTCGAGGCATCTAGGCCCACCTTATAAAGCCATTTTGCTGCTTGCAGCTTGGTACATCTGTATCTGAGAGAGCTAATCGGTCAATCTCATGGCCAGCTGAACAGCGGTTCGAGTTGCAGTCGCCAATACCTAACGAAAAGCCTAACTCCAATGTTCAGTTAAGTTTATTTTTTACGGTTTTGAATCCATGTTATTTATAAATGGTAAAAAAAAATAGGGTTTTGTATTCATGGTTTTATTACCATACTAGACAGAAACGGTTTCAAAACCGTGAAGGTAAAAAAATGTTCCTAACCATATACTTTATAGTTAATAAGATGGGCAGACTGCTGCGTTTATTTTACTATAATTTCAGAAGAAAAATTCTAACAGTGTCCAGTTTAAAGTGGTTTAATTCACACAGTAATATAGTTCCTGCAAAATAACCATTATACATCTTATCTTCAGTGATAGAATAACACATTTGTGTATCAGAAACTTGTTCAATCACTTATTCATATAATGAAATGGAAATATAATAAAATAGAATAATAATAAGAATAGAATAACAATAAAAAAATTTACTGAAAAGGAAAAATGCGACTTGTTCAAAGCTTAAAATTGTATATTTTCTAAAAGTTTTTTTTTTCTTCATACTAATCAATAATAATGGACATCCTCGACCTTAATAAAATTTATAAATGAGTCATGTTTTCATTCAAGTTAAATCACAGTATCCAGTCATTCAGTACTAATACAATTATGTTATCAAAATTACGTTATAAAAACACTTAATGATTTTTGTTAATATTTTTTACTTATCACAAGATTAACCCCTCTAAACTATTGTTTATTGATACAATGTGCGAAACAATACTGTTCTATCATATTATTTTTACACTTCTAAATATTATTCGAAATTATTTTTAAATTTTTTCCGCTCAGTAAGTGAATCAAAAAAAAATTTTTTTCTTTACTTACATCTGTTTAAATTGAAATAGTCAGATAATATGTGAAAACTTTTCAAGAACCCGTTCCGTCTCTTACCCGTATATTTGTTGAAATTTTAATTCTTGTTGGAGTTGTTTTTATATATTATATCGTTTTAAGAAGCGCATTTTCTCACAATTTTCATAAACTTTAAAGCCCGTAAAGTAGAAAAAATATTAATGATGTACTTTTCAGATTATTGTACATAAGTGTCACTTGTCTTGATGATGTAATTTGTTAAAGCCTTAATGGGCATCAAAAAAGAAGGGGGGAGGAAGAAAAGAGAGAGCATTTTAAAATAATGATTCCAAGAAACCTCAATTACGGCCAATTTTAGCCCTATAATTTCATTTCACTGAAATTACATTGGACTTTATACATTGGATTAATGTATCCCACCCAACATTTTTATTTTAACGAAATGATTGAAAAACTAGTCATTGATCTCGTGATAAAGGAATGCATTTAAAAAACGTTTAAATTTTCTTCAAAAACAGGGTGGTTAAAATTAAACTGACAGTACTCAAAGGCTCGTAGCTCCTTTTCTGTCGAATGGATCAGCAGGATGAAACTTCAAGTACTACATGTTTTGTAGATCATGGAGTCGGAAATAAAGTAGTACAAAAATTTGCCAAGAGGTGGCGCTGTGCTTTTAAAATTTATATGCAAAAATTAAGAGCGCATGTCATTTATCTAATAAAAGCGATGCGTATTGTTTGACGAAGTTATTTGACCGTTTTTTTTTTTAATAATATATTCTATAATTCTTTTATATTTTAACATTTATAATTTTATTTCTTTGCAACAGCACCACCTGTTGACAAAATTACGAAGAAAAAAAATTTTCCCGCTGTAACCTTATAACTCCATAATCTATATAATTGGATGTTAACTACTATACGAAGTTTTTTCCGGATTCGTTCTGTAGAACCGGAGCTACGGGTCTCTGAGCACAGCCAGTTTAATTTTAACCACCCTTTATTGCACTTGCTAATGAAGTTACGCTTTAAATTACATGTTATTATATTGTCATATAATCATTCATTTAAAAAATAAAGGTAGTTTTTTATAGTAGCGCTTATTCATAAATTAATTCTCATTACCATTGTTTTCCCTTTTTGAGCAATGCTAAACTAGCCATTCTAGGAAATTTTGTTTTTAACATTTTCACGGCTAAAAAAATTTCCGATATTGCCAATTTCTTTTCAAAACAGTTCAAAAAAGTATACAAAAACCTTAAAAAGTGAAACTCATTGTGGCAGAAACTGGTAGATTTTCATTAAAGGAAGAAAGTGGTCATGAAATACATTTTTATAGAAGAGATCCTCCCTGTCTTTAATATGAAGAGAAAAAAAATGAAAAGAACTTTTACTTCTTCTACGTACTTTCGATATTCATATTTAAACCTCTTAACTCTTTGATGCAGATGGAACACTCGTTTCTCTTTAAATATTTTTTTCTGATGCTCTAATTACAAGCTAAAATATATTTTGGTATTCTTTAATTATAATTAATAGTCTAATAGTTACTAAAAAAATCGGTTAAATTATAAGAATTATATTTATACTAAAATATAAAATCCACAAAAAATAGTTCGAAAAAAAATTTATTCATTCATATTCAAAAATCAATTATTGATTTCAATTATATCAATAATTATTGATATCATTTACTGATTTTGTAAAGGAAAGAAATTTCAATTCAAAATTTCTGAATATCTGTCTCTCTTAGATATGAAATGAACTGCAAATAAGTGCAAATTTTAAAGAATAATGTTTGGAAGTGAGCAGTGTTTGGAAGTTTTTACCTTAAACGCAGAAAAGACACAGGCATTTACTGCTGTATTTCATAACCATAAATTATTAAATACTAAATATATTTTTTTTTCACTTATTTTGACCTAAATTTATACAAAATAATGAAAAAAGTATAAAAAATATGTTTAATAAAAATTCTTCGACAAAGTGTTAATATCTCAGTTAAATTTCAATAATCATATCTCATTATGTGTTTAATATTATGAAGTATTTATGAACTTAAGCATACAAATCATATAATATACATTCATGATTTCTGTAAAAATATTTTTAGAACATCCATTTAAATCCATCGATATCCAGACAGGATTCCACAAATGAAAAAAAAAAAATCCTTGCCGAACTCCACGTAGCCGACACGGATCGAAACACTCCCATTCTTCAAATACACTCCGCTGAGCAAGTTACTTATATTTACGACTATTGAATGCCCGCTCGCATAGGTCATTCCAAAAAGAACCGTTCTAAATCAAGCACAACAGACACATGTCACAATTCAGAAAACGTTCTTTTCAGCTAGCCGAAAAATAACAAAAACGTCTGCTTTTGTCACCTCTTCCACCCAAAATAAAGAGCAGACCATGGCCAAAGCATTCCCTTCTAAATTTGTAGCTGGCCGAAAATTTCATAACAAGAAATAAATGACCTGTCTAGAGGGGAGGAGAAGTTTTAGGCCTTGCGGGAGTTTAAAAGGAGCCGACAAAGCCAGCTTAGCTCCTTCTGGCATCTCCCAAAAAGAATTCTGGCAGGATTTTTACCACGGTCGTGGGGGATTTAGAAAAAGACGCTTCCAACAGCACATCATTTGGTATGAAAAGATTTACACCTTTGGTGTGATATCTTTATCTAAATAAAAAGGGGAAAAAATGGGTTTATTTTATTTACGTTTTGGCATTGAATGAAATGAAATTGAAAAAGAATGCTTTGGGACTTAACTTCCTTTTTTAAACCGTCGTTTAAATGTTGGGTCACGACCCGTTTTCGGACTGCAAAAATTGAAATATCGATCACTTATTATAATAAATATGAAGCATTTATGCAGCGGCGTAGCTAGGTAGCCAAGGGCCCTGGGGCAAATTAAAAAAATGGGGCCCCACTGATATGTAAACTGATTAGGTTTCATCAAATAAAAATATGAAATATACAAATACTTTAAAAATGCTAAGCTACTTAAACTCTTTTTTGTGCACTGCAGGGCAGGTAATAAAAATATTAAACAGTAACAACATAAATTACAATTAATACTTGGTGTAGGTTTGGCTAATAAAACGAACTAGAGAAGATACAGGGGTTTATTATATAAAAGTCGGACCTACCAACTGACTAAATAACAATTATATTTAAAAAATTTTCCTAGCTTTAGTTTTCGCAAAAGTATCAATGACTTCATTTAAAGCCAGGCTTGATGCGGTTTTGTTTTCAATTGCTATTAGCGATAAATGTCGGAATCGAGTTTGGTCCATATTATTTCTTAAATAATTTTTTATTACTTTTAATTTGCTAAATGACCTTTCAGCTGCTGCAGAAGTGACAGGAATTGTAAAGAATATTGCTGCAAATACTTCCGTTAGGTCGCATTCTAGCATTCCAGATTTGCTCATTATTTCCTTACATAATTGGTGAAAAGTTGAGTTAGTTGAGATAAAACTAGGTGGTAAATATTAATAAATTGAAGTGAAAAACTAGGGCCTATTATATCTGAATATTTTCTTTGGAATTCGTCACACTTTTGTAATAAAGTTGCTTCATCAACATGTAATAAAAATGTTGGTGTTAGAAAATCGAATATATGACAGACTGCACTCATACCAATAAAACGCGTATCTAATTGAGATATTACTGTGTCTAGTACATTATTGAAAATCTCAATTTTAAATATTTTTTCTCGGTTTGGAAATCGGTGATCAGCAGCTAATTCATCAAAATGTTTTTTTAACTTTTCTTTTCCTTTTTTCTTGAAAATGGATATCAATACCATATTTTCTTGCAGTTTCACTGGCTTTGTACTTGAATAATTTGAAATCATTTCAATAAATTTGCAACTTTGCTTTGGTCTCTGCTAAAGCTTTACTCACCTCGCCCAAATTGATGTCGCATTTTTGTAAAGTTTTGGATGCATAATTGATGTCGTTCAATACACTGTGCATGAATTCGCAAAGCAACACGAACTCGAAATTTAGCATTTTTGTTTTAATACTCTCTCCTTCACTACGCTCATCTTTATTAGGACTCTGATAATGCTTTGATAATATCATAATAACGAAGTTTTATAGCAGATATCGTATTGACTCTACTGGACCATCTAGTCGGATTTAGATTTTTTAGAGTGGTGTCCGATTCGCCAGTGAATTTTGACAATAGATCCCAACGTTTGATGCTGTTTCCGAAAAAGTTATACAAATCTTGCAACGTTGCGAAAAAAATCTGTATTTTCACACAACTGCTGCACAAATTATGAGTGGCACAGTGTACATACTCTGCATTAGGCTGGATATCCTTAATATGTTTTTGTACACCATTATACACACCACTCATCACAATGGCTCCATCATAGCCTTGCCCTACACATTTTTTTAAATCAATATTTTTGTCGATAAATAATGTTGTCACTTGGTTGACTAAATCTAATGCGCCATGTTTGATGGCTGCATAAAAGCCTAGAAACACTTCTTTTACTTCTATATCAATTGGCTGTCCATTTTCCGATCTGGTTATTACTGCATACCTCACAACAATGCTTAGTTGATCTGCCTTCGATATGTCCTGTATCGTATCCATTATGATGGCAAAAAACGGCGACGCTCTAATTTGTTCTAGTAGATGGGTTTCGAGTTGGGTCCCCAAGCTCTCAATCATTTCATTTTGAATTGTTGCACTCAGATATCTTGTAAATCCTAAAAACATAAAAAAACACAATTTCAAAAAAGTCCTGATATTAAACAGTTAATAATTATAAACAAAATAAAACGATAAAAAAAAACTTAGAAATAATTATTGTTACCTTTGGGCATATCCAAAACTTGCCGCAAAATGTGATCATATCGGGCGATAAGCTCTACAAAGGACAGAAAATTTCCGTGGTATCCTTTCTGACTTAAGTCTTCTTGATGTCCTCTCAAAGCCAAATAACTCTTTGCTAGGGTAAGTATGATATCGAATAACCTTTGAAGAACCATTTTCCAAAATGATGCCTCTTTGCGAATTTCATTTTCAAGTTCCTTGTCGATAGTATTAGTATTGTTTTTTTTTCCAAAATTCATACACAGCACATGCTTCCGAATGGCCACTCGAACAACTGTGCTGTTTAATTCTATCTGATAAATGTTTCCAATCTCGAATTCCTGTACACCAAACATTATTCCTTTGTGAAGCAAATAACCAGCAGGGTTGATAATAGGCAGCGTCTAGTATTTTGGAATTTACAGACACAACCAAAAATGATTAACTGGCCCATATTTAGAACACGAAACGTAGTACGATTTTGAAAAACACCTATTGTTCTGATTGATGTCTGTTGGAAAAGGTCCTGAAGGCTGTAAAGGCCCCATATCAAGAATTTGACGTTTTTCGTTATCACTTAATATCTTGTTCGCGAAGTTTCCAAAGTCATAAGAAGATTTGTCGTACACATTTTCGAAAAATGTAGAGGTCTGTGGTTCCTCCAAACCCTCCGCTCTTATGTGTGTCATGCAAACATCATCCACGTTCACATGATCGGCGGCGGAGGTATCTCCAACTGCAATAATTGTCGAATCTTCTTCATTAGGCTTCTCAACCAACACTGCAGTTACCACATTATTTGAGTCACTGTCAATAGAAATATTTTGGCCAGATGTACTTGCAGAAGGCTGACTAAAAAACTTGTCAATTTTTCTTTCTCTTTCTTGGCGTTGCTTGCGTTTAAATGCACCACTGGGTTTCTTCTTTTTATCTATAATTTTAGTTTTCTAATTTATTTAAACAATACAATATTAGATTGTGCTCGAGTAGGTAGGTACTCACTGTTCACTGACGACGTTAAAAGTAAAATATAAGGAAAGAGAAACACTATGATACGCTACAAGTGTCGTTGGGGAATCCCCGGAAAAAAAATTTATTACCGTTAGTGTTACCACATTTAACGGTGGAGACTGTAATGGTTGACAACTGTTTGGCGACTTTTCAAGGCGCACTTGGCGCATTTTGTCTTCCGGTCGGAGGGATGCGAGAGAGAGAAAGGTAGATGTATGTTTTATATAATCGGGAGAGGGTCTCCCTTGGTATTCTAAGATCTGGAAGCTCTTACTGGAAAACAATGCCTATTTCGTTTGTTTTTAAATAAAGTTAAGTTTTATGGTTTTAAAAATCTGGTCTGCTTATTTATTGGAAAGGAAAGGCATTACAGAGACCATGAGCGATCTTCTGCCCGCGGACCTGAATTAATGTACCTACTGCAGGTGACTTGCATTTTTCACGATATTTCGCTTTATTCAATGAGCTGTAGCCGAAATCTATAGATTTGACACGATTTATTGACTTAACGGACATCAATATGAGTGGTAAAATCAAATAAAATTGAACCACTATATTGACCAGTACAAAAAAGTTTATTGACATTAGGTTACTTACTCCTGATACAGCATTAATTTTTTAACCGTTCTCGAGAAAAAAATCTTAACTCGAATTCACAATAAAACGCACATCGATGAATAATAAAACGCACATCGATGAATAATAAAACGCACATATCACTATCCGTCAAATTGACAACACTGCCAACCTACAGAAAGAATTTAGGGGAATTCCCTAGGCATAACTTTTAAATTTCTCTCAACTGAGTTGTCATGATTAAAGTGGGGTTGCAACCTGTCATATTTATTTTGAAAATGGGAGAAATTTCCAAAAGTTCAGTTCGATCGAGATTTCTGGTGAGGATTCGAGGGCCCCCTGAGCTTGAGGGCCCCGGGGCACTGCCCCGCCTAGCCCCTAGGTAGCTACGCCACTGCATTTATGTGTGTGTACTTCTATTTGTCTGGGTGTCTCTCTCTCTCAGGAAACGTTTCAGAGTTATAGTTCTGCAGTTTGGATAGCTGGTGCAAAAAGAAATTTACTCCCTGATCCTAAAAATGGTAAAAGAATTTCAATTAATCCTTTCGTAAAGGACGTTAGAATAATAAATTTTTTTCATAGTTTTAGGGGAGTTTGAAAGGACTTAGTTAGGCATTGTTATAAATTTAACTGTAGATTATTGCAAAATAGTTAAAAGATAACATTAATGGCGTTAGCTAACTTACAGCCGTGTTTGATCAAAACCGAGTTTCTATAGCTTGAGAGTTCTTTAATAAATATTTATCCTTGATGGATTATGTCAAGCAGGCATAGGCTAAATCCACGTGAGATGACGTCAACGAATTAGAAATTTTAACACAATCTGAAACCACTTGTCTTTATTTAATTATCTATAGTTATGCTTTTGAAACATGTTTATACAAGAATAGATAATTTCAATTCAACAGTAATTGAAATTTAAAAAAAAAAAAAAAAGAAAGAAGAGAAAGAAAGAAAAGTAGCTAAAGTGCAAAATTTTCGTAAAAAATTGCTTGACAAGGAAAAATTTTGACCATCTTGATTCGACCGCAAATAATATCATTTTCAGGGCTGGATGATAGTGTGTATAGTTAAACCTTGATGCCGAGTTTTGCTAAATTTAAAAATATAGAGTCACCGCAAAACTCAGCAAATAATAATAAAAGAAATAATAAAAAAAATTTGAGTTTTTGTTGTCGTCGCATATGTATATGAATTTTGTACACAATTTTGTAGTGTTGATTGATACCGATTTATTGATTATTTTTTTGCTTAATCTCGAAACTAAGTTCAGCTATTGAGAAACAAATGTAATTGGAAAAAAAAAAACATATATTTTTCAAAAAGAAATAAATAAAATTAAAAAACTTTTTTTTATAAAGATTTCATTAGTGTTTATTGTATTTTATCAGAATTTATTGAGAGTTTTCAGAATATATATATGTATATATATTTCAGAATTTTTGACATTATTTTCACACTGTGGAGAAATTATTTCCAGGGTTTTTGAATCAATATTACATTGTTCTAAAATAACTTAAATACAAAAATATCACACTTATATAAATTTAAGTAGCAATGACCATAACTATACATTATTTCGATACAATAATTTCCAATAATATCAATTATTATAATTTCCAATAATATCAATTATTATAGGAAGCATAAATTTTCAATTAGTAAAAATATTCTTAAGTTAGAGGTATTTAATAAATGTTAAAAACTGTTTGAATTATGAATCAGTCTCATGGTTTTTTTTTACTTAAACAGATAAAACCTCGTCTTAAACATAATCTGTGTATTTCTTTTCAAATAAATAATATTTTTTTTGTAATAAAATAAAATTAATTAATTTTTGTTAAAATAATAAATAGAATATTTTTAATAATTTCATAAACAAAAATACATTTATTAATTACGAAACAAATTAAAGAGTTTCAAACATTATCACAAAATGAAAGCAATAAAAATTAATACATATTTTCATTGAATAATTCCGCAAACGTATAAACTTTAAACATAATGCTATCTCCTTTAGAAATTAAAATATTGTTACTTAAAAAAAAATTAAATGAAGAAATAAAATAAACAAATAAAAACCTCTCAAGAAGTCGCTAAGCTGCGAAAAGTATAATTTTCGCAAACCAATAATTTATTAAATCTTAGACATTTATTTTTCCACTATGCCAAAAAATAAAATAAAGAAAGAAATAAGTAACTAAAAATCAAGTTGTTTCTAAAAAGAATTTCTGCTAAAAAGAACAACAACAGAAACACGAAATGATTTTCAAAAGGAGATAAATATTTCATACGATGTTACTTTTTTTTATCTTTTTAATCATATTAACAATTTGTCTGCCTAGGGCTGTAATAAGAAACAAAATAAAATGGGAGAAGAATTATTTATGTTTTTATTTATTATGTTCTCCCCCTCCCCTTTTTTATATGGAGTTTCTCATTTTTCATTTCTTTATTTCACTTTTTATCAAAAACAAAATTTATATGAGAAATATTTATAAAAACCACACGCACGCACAGGAAAGTCTTAAATTAACATATTGCATCAAATAAAATGAAAGATAATTTGTTACGTATAGAACTATAAATATGTAAGAAATCTAAAAAAGAAAAAATCGATTTATATTTGGTAGGGAATAAAATGTATTCAAAGGTTAACAAAAAAAAAAAAAAAAAACAATGAAATCGATTTACTGGTGTAGTCAAATATAAAAACACGAAATACTCATGGTTTTTTTTTTTTTTTTTTTTTTTTTTTACTTAAACAGATAAAAAATCATCGGAAACAAAATCTGTGTATTTCTTTTTAACCCTTTCGAGCCGACTGTCACATATATGTGACAGCAAGAAACGCGCTCACTTCCCGGCCGACACACCCGCGTGTCAGAGAGTTTTCTCGTTCACCCCCGACCGTCACATATTTGTGCCAGCGTTTCGGAACGTTTTAAAAAATGAAATTTCTTCCAAAAGATGGCATTGTATGTCCATATGGTTTCAGATACATGTAGATTTGACCTTCTACTCAAGATGAAAGTACATTCACGTGGTTTTTAGGGGAAGGAGTGGAGGGGGGAATGTTTTATGAGGTCTCTTTAAATTAGCACGTGATATTTATTTACAGTAAGTAAGGAAGTTTTTTTTATCTCTCGCTACTTTCGATTTTCGGATTAGTTTTTAGTGGATAATTAGATCTTGTAGGCTTAAATTTTTTTTCTTTTTACCGTTACAATGTGGAAGCGTCGAAAAATTTTTACTTAGCTGGAAATAGAGGAAATTATGCAAAATATTTAAACTTATTAACATTTATATTACATTTAAACAAGAAATAACTTAAATAAATAAAGTATCCATAGAAATATATATAAAGCGTATGTCACTTAAATACTCTACAGAACAATATTAAACAACGCGCTGATATTTCGGTAATTTCATGGAATTAGGCTTAACATCAAAAAACCCTCCGGCCCTGGGGAGACACACGCTAGAGAGACTGCCGGCCTCAGCGGTAAGCGCGCTTTCGCGCTTTGCGTCGCGAAAGGGTTTTAAATAAATAATTTTTTTTTTCTGTTATAGAAATATTGAAAATACTAAAATACTGAAATTCTTTATTCTGAGCTTATATTCAACTATCATTAAAGATTGAAAAAGAAAAATGAATGATCAAAATTTTTATTTCCGATTTTTTCGTATTCTATACTTTTTTCGTAGGCGTTTAGTACTACAAGTTGAAATTGAGTTTGTTGCATTTTTATTTTATTCTATACAGAAGATAAAAATCATTTCATTTCGATAACATTTTAGATTCACTCTTTCAATCATTTTTAATATTTTTTTAGTTAATTATTAATTTTTTAACTTTTTTACGAACAAAATTGTATTTTTTTGTTCTGCCATTTGCTCGAAATAATTTTGTTTCTAAACTTCAGAATAACAAAAAAAAAATTAAGTAAATCAAATAGATTAAATACTTAGATTCTGGGTTAATTTTTACAGTTTTTTTTTCTTTTTATTCTCAATTATTTAAGAGGCTCTAACTGTTACTTTTTTCAGAATGATTTTTTATGGCCGTTTCCGAATCAGTCTCAGAAATACACCATTTTACATTATCAGAAAGCTCGAAATATAATACAGTGATATAAGTTAAATTAGAATTAGTGTTAATTCCAGTCGTTATTTGATTTAGGATAAGAAATTTGTCGTCTTTATCTCCAGCGAAACTTGTTATTCGGAGATAGGCTTTCTCTCTATCTCTTGGGAATAGAGTTATATTTTAAAAATTCCGTTTTAATTAAACAAAATAAAAATTACCTAATTTATTTAACTGTTATTTCATGTTCATAAAAATTTATCCGAAATTATAAGAATCGGTTGAAATTAAGGTTTTTACTATTCCTGCTATTATGATTCTTAACCCTTTGACGCAGAATTTTTATTAAACATAATTTTGATACTTTTTTTATTATTTTGTATTAATTTAGGTCAAACTAAATGAAAAACATTATATTCAGCATTTTGATAATTTATGGTTATTAAATACAGCCTGAAATAGTGGAGATGTTTTTTGAGTTGAAGGTAAAATCTTCCAAACACGGCTCACTTCAAAGCAATAATTTTTCAAATTTGCACTTATTTGCAACCATTAAGAAAAACAGTTATTTATCATTGAAATTTTTTCATTAACAAAATTAATTATTGATACATTTTTAAATAGGAATGAAAATTTTTTTTCAAAACAACGTTTTTTTGGATTATATATTATATTATTACAAATATAATTCCTATTAACTTCAGATTTTTTTAGTAAGATAGTTCCTTACAATGGAACAAATTATATTTTTGCTTGTGACTTGAGCGTCAGAAAAAAATATATATATTAAAGGTCACCGGTGTCCCATCTTCGTCAAAGGGTTAAAAGAATTGCTGTGATAAGTTGATAAATATTTAGGCTGAAAAACCAAAAAAAAATTTTTTTTCATTATGTATGTAGCCTTGATATTTTAGGAAAAGGGTTCTGAATCTTTTTTTTTAACCAAAAGTATCTGAAAGCTAATAATTTGTGACCTATTTGCGGCCTACAGAGTGTACAGAGTAATTTAATTTTGATGTTCGAAAAGTGAAAAAAAAAAAATTTTGGTCTTAATGTAAAATTTTTACAAAACTATTGTTGGGTGCTGAACTAAGCCATCATACAAAATAAATAAAGCAAAATTAGAGAACAATAGACAAAGCAGGAAAAAAACTACTATTGCATGTTAAATTAAAATGTATTTCAGATTTTTTCAAATCTAATTTCAAAATTGCTAGATTTTTTTTAAAAAAATGAAAATTAAAAAGTAAAAATCACTAAGTCTGTTAATTTATTTATTTATTGAGAAAATTCGAAAATGGCAGTCATGAAAGTTGTTTTGAGCTGAATTCGGATCACGATTCGTATATTAATAATCTCAGAACATAAGTTGATTATTTTGATAAGTTGATTAAATGAAAAAGTAAGAGAAGAGAGCCTGAAACCTAGTTAAACAACCAATAAGAGAATCAGTTAACCCATCCCTATATAGCTCCTCAATATCTTTCAAACTTGCTTCAAATCTATTCTCTAATGCATATTCAATTTTTAAAAAAAAACTGTGGAAGACTAAATATATTAATCAATAATTTTTTTCCCTAAGAAACCCTTGTGACCCAAATTTGGGGCACGATAACCATAAGTTGATAGCCTCTGTTTTCTAATAAGTTGATTCGTTTTCCTACATTCTTTTTCAATATAAGATAGTACGAAAAGGTGCTAGCGGCCCAATTCAACAAATGACACGAGAATCGCTCCCCCAATTTTTATACTGTACATCTCATTATCGTTCTAGTATCTAGCAATATCCAAATACTGCTCTCCCAATAACTCCAAATCTACTTTCAAATACATTTTGGAATTAAAGAAAGAAAGACTTGGAAAATTCAAATATAGAAATTTTTGTTATTATTTTTGTTCTAAGATAAATTCTGCGATCCGAATTTGCGTCTCGAACCACAAGTTGATAACCTTGGTTTTCGAATAAGTCATTTCGTTTTCGTAAATCCTTTTTGTGTACTTTCAAAGTAAGATAGGAAGAGAAAGATGCTCCTGGCTTCATCCAAGAAACAACAAGAGAATCGCTCCTCCAATTTTCCCAAATCCCTATTTCGTTCTAATATTGCACAATATACAAATATTTCTTCCCCAATATATTTCAAATTTACTCCAAATTTACATTCTAATGTATTTTAGAATTAGAAAGAAAAAAAATTTTGAAAATTCGATTATAAAAATTGTTTGTTCTAAGAAACTTTAACGACCATAACTTGGGTCGTGAACCACAAGTTGATAACCTCGACTTTCGAATAAGTTATTTCGTTTTCGTATATCCTTTTCGTGTACTTTTCAAGTAAGATAGTACCAGGTTTCATCCAAGAAACAACAAGAGAATCGCTCCTCTAATTTTCTCAGATCCCTTTTTCATTCTAATATTGCACAATATTCAAATATCGCTCCCCCATATCTTTCAAATTTACTCCAAATTTAAATTCTAATTAAAAAATTTTTTTCTAATGCATTTTAGAATTAGAAAAAAAAAATTTTGAAAATTCAATTATAAAAATTTCTGTTCTAAGAAACTTTTGCGACTCAAACTTGGGTCTCGAGCCACACATTGATAACCTGGGTTTTCAAATAAGATGTTTCGTTTCTGCTTCATCCCTTCAAAGTGAGATAGTAAGGGAAAAGGAGCCCGAGGCCCAGTCCAACAATAAAAGAATCGCTCCCCTAATTTTCTAAACCCACACACGAAGATAAAAAATTGGAGGAAAAAAAACATAAAAAGCAAATGGTTACGGATGAATTCTAATAAAGAATCGAAAGCTCATCATCATTTCATAACTCGGAAAGGAGAACAACCTTGAGTTGATTGAAGCGGAAAAAATTTAATTTCCGGCTACAAAAAATATATATATGCAGAAGTTATTTGCAAACAGCATTTGTCTGCCCTATTTCATCCGACAGAATTTTTATTTGAAGGATAGAAAGCAGACTTCGTATTTTATAGATTGGTATGTAAATTGCAGTGCACGTGTAATTTGTTTACGTAAACATTTCGATAAGTGAAGAAGTTAAGAAAATAAAATGTTTTGTTGTATTGCTATGCCTGAATGAAGTGCAAATTTGGAGCTCAGAAATTAATTAAATGTTAGCAAGCTTTTTCGGCAAAGAAAATTAAAAAAAGCCACAGTTTGAGTGTTTTAAACTAAAAGCAAACATACAATTTCAAATTATATGCCAGGCCTTAAAATGGAGAAATAGCTCGTACATTTAAAAAGTTATACATTTTTTTTAAAAAAAAATCGCCAATTTACCGAGATTTTTCAACTAGATATAATTTAGATAAATTATTAAATCTCATTTTTTGCAAATCGATAAATAGCTTTACTCTAACTTTTAAAATATGAAGGGGAAAAAAAATTAAAATTGCAAATTTTTCGTTAAAAGCGTTCTTTTATGACGACAAAGCATTCGACAAAAAGCCTTAATTTCCTTTCTTCTTTGAAGCTCTTTCGCCAAAGTAAACAAAAAAATCACCAAATTAAGTTTCGTCCACTTGAGACAAAAATATAATTTCAAACTATAATCTTACCATAAAAAATTATCTGTAAAACACATAAATAACTTAAGTATTTTAAACGATATTTTACATTTTATAACCGTCGTTGAACAGCCGACTCAATTTTGTGTTTACAACTACTGATGTTCAACTCCGTAGCCTTGCAAATTTGAACCCAATCCAGAAGACAATGGAACTCCTGGATCAAGTATTGGGGGAAATTTTCCTTCGTGAAGGAATTTTTGATGGAACTAACCCGCATTTGCGTTACATGGAGAGGAAAACAACAAAAATTTTCCATGGTTTGCCTGACGGCAAGGGGACCCATGATCCGTCTACCACTGATGGTCTTTTACGCCAGCACTGTGGTCGGTGCGAGCAAGGACCAGTGCGAGAATTCGAATCGATCAGTCATCGCTGGGATTGGTACTCGATTATTAATCGATTTGGTAATAAATGTGGTGAAATTTGGTTATTAGACAGTAAATTTAGAATAATTTTTACCGAAGCGATTTGAAAATGATTTTGGTAAAATTATCAATTACATACGGCTTTATAATGTGCGATAAAATTTGGAAAATGGGGTAAAGTTTGATAACTTTATTATGAAACCTTAGCATGGCATAAAAACCACTTATTCGATTAAATTTACTTTTCAGTTCTGTATTTTATATTAAATTTGTGATAATGAAAACGATAATTTCGAAAACCAGAATTCCTAGTAAACCGTTAAACCGATGAATCGAAAAATCACCAAATGACTTCCTTAAATGCAGTATATTTTAATACCGAAATTATGTTGTTGTTGTTTTTTATTTAAAAAAAAAACCAGAAATGTCATTACCATGCAGTACAGTAATTTTGTTAGAATTTTTTTCTCCTTGAATAATCAGGATTATCGCAGCACGATTCACAATCATAACTATAACTATGCATAAACCAAATAAACTTGTGGATTAAGCCCGTTTCCGAAATATTAATTAATGACGTCATTCCCACTTGCCAGTTACCTGAAATTTAGCAGTGCTTACCGAACATAAAGAATTATAAAGATAAATAATTGTCAAAGAACATGCAATAAATTCCAAGTTTGAGTTAACAGAGCTGTAGGCAAGGAAACATAACTGATGCTATCTTTTAAAAAGGAAACGTGTATGTAAGTTTTAATTGCAACAATGAGTAACCCCTTTTAAAAAAAAAAATCGTTTTTCATGCTTCCCACTCGAATGGACAAATTAAAATTTTGAAAGATTTTCTGAATTAGATCTAAAACTGCCCCCTGACCAAATTTCAGGACCCTAGTCCAAATAATTCTAAAGTTACAAGGGAGACATACAGTTAACTCATACTCTAGATTTTATTTTTATAGATTAATATGAGTCAACTAATTCTTTCGTTTTAAATCCCTAAAGCACCAGACATTCCATGAGGTAATGAACGAGTTGACAATATAAATGATACAATAATTTAACTAGGTCTATTATTATTATTGTCTTTATCTATCTTTATCTTATTATTATCTTTTTTATTCTTCATCTCATTGTTATCTTTATATTTGTCGGGGTTTTTTTTACGTGATATTGATAAGAAATAAATTATCAATTAGAACAATAATGCAAAACAGTTTCTCCCTAAAATAAAGCCAGACAGCAAAATAAATATGGATATACTCAAACTCTAGTTTTTATTTTTATAGATTAACATGATCCAACTAAATCTTTCGTTTTAAGTCCCTAAAACACCAGACATTCCATGAGATAATGAAAGAGTTGACAATATAAATGATGCAATAATTTAGATTGGTAATAGAATGCCTGTTTTGTTTTTTTTACATAATATCGATAACAAACAAAATATCGATTTGAAATATAATCCAAAATAGTTTCTCCCTAAAATAAAACCAGACAACAAAAGAAATATGGATATCATCTTACATCTTATTTTTCTATTCGCACAGCCTTTTTGACATGGATAAACTAAAATTTGTATGCTCCTCGTGAAGAGTGGGCTATTGACTTTCTTGCTCAATGGAACAGTAAAGTAGAGCGAGCATGATGACGAAAAGCTGTATTGATTTTTCGGAAATGGCATTGACACTTCACCACCCCCTGGTGTCTGTCCTCTCCCCTACTTCGACTGCCTGAAATAACTTTGATCATAATAATAATAAAAAAGAGGAAACAGTTTCTATGTTTAAAGTAAGCCTAAACTGAATAACTATAAGCTGGGTTCTGAGATTAAAGAGTTGTTGCTTTGCGAACCTTATCATATCAAAAGCGCATTTATAAATGAAAAATGGTCATTATCAAGCACATTTTATAAATGAAAAATGGTCATTATCAAACACATTTTATAAATGAAAAATGATCATTATCAAACACATTTTATAAATGAAAAATGTAAAAAAAAAATTTTTTTTAAGCTTCTGAAGGAGATAATTTTCTAGTTTTCAAAATCAATTCTGTTTAGCCTCACTGTTTGAGTTCTGAGCTCAAAAAATTGTTGACAAACACAAATAAAAAATGAAAAATATAAATTGTCAACGCACATTTTAAAAATAAAAATTCGTGAATTTCAACTTTTGAAAGAAGTAGCTTTCTAGATCACATTGCTGTTCGTAAAAATCAATGTTGTTAGTTTTACTGCGTGGGTTCTGAATTTGAGTTCAAAGAATTTTTGATTTAACCTTATCATATAGAACTCGTATCATAAATGAAAAATATAAATTATTAAAAATAATTATTGAAATAATTATTTTTAATATTATTTCAATAATTATTTCAATATTCTGAATTTAAATTATTGAAAGAGATTACTTTCTAGAAGGCATTGTTGTTTGTCAAAATTAATGTTGGTCTTACTATATGGGTTCTTATTCTGAGTTCAAAGAATTTTTGCTTAACCTTATCATTAAAACGCATATTATAAATGAAAAATATAAATTATCGAACATATTTTATAAATGAAAAATGTTTAAAAAAAATTTTTGAATTTTAACTTTTGAATGAGATAACCTTCTGGAGGGCATTGTTGTCAGTTAAAATTTTACTTGTTGTTTGACTTACTGCACAAGTTCTGAGTTCAAATAATTGTTGCTTTACTAGCCTTATTATAACTAAACGAAAAATATATATTAACAAACACATTTTATTAAGGAAAAATGTCAAACAAATTCTTGAATTTTAACTTTTGAGGAAGATAATTTTCTAGAAGGGATTATTGTTGGTCAAAATTAATATTGTTAGTCTTACTGTTTGAGTTTTGAGAGTTAAAAATTGGTCTTTTACTTATCATATCAAACAAATATTATAAATGAAAAATATATATTATCTAATGCATTTTATAAATGAAAATATTTGAATTTTAACATTTGCATGAGATGAAATAACTTTCTATTAGGCATTGTCGTTAGTCAAAATTAATGCTGTCAGTTTTACTGTATTTAAAAAATTGATTTAATGGTGAATTAAATGAGTTTTAAAATTAGAATACAGATAAATTTCGACTGCTTGATAGAACTCAACAATTTATTTCCTGTTTTAAATTTTTTTTTCTTTATTATTTATCCTTCTATTTACTTTAACAGGAAACTATTTTATTTACTTGAAAACTACTTTAATTCTACATAATAATGATGAAATAATAAAGTACCGTAAACCGGGGCGAGTCTACTCATCCAGGGGCGAGTCTACCCATTTTAGTTTTATTTAATTTTCACTATTTTAAATTGCAAATAAAAAAATTTTTACCGACGAAGGACTTAGTTCAGACTCTAAGGAAGATGGCGCTGTAGTAATTTGATCCGTTTATATTTATTTGGTGTCTTTTTAACCGACCTGTTCAAACGTCTTTTGAGAGATTTGTATTGAAAATCAGCAAACTTTTAATTGGTGCTCCGTAAGTATATTATTATTATTACTATTTTCACTTTGGTTAAGCGATAAACTTATCTAAGACTAAGATTACATTAATTTTATATGAAAAAAAGCAAAAAGAATGTAAGTTTTGCTGTTGTGAACAAAAAGCCAGAATTCGCGGGGCGAGTCTACCCATTCGTATTTAGTTTTAATAAAGCATAATAATATAATTTAGAACTTTGTTTATATTAAAATTAAGTCATTTTAAATGAATTTGAGTATATTATTTTAATTCTGCATTGATAAATTTATCATTAATAAGAAAATTTATAGGTTAAATATAAATGTAAATATAAACTTTTTTCATAACTTAAACTAATAAACATAAACTTTTTTAAATATAAAAAATGTAAATATAATCTTTTTTACCTATTTCTTTCAATTTTTATATTACAAAATTAACTTTTTTTTATTTACTGCAAGTTAAATAAATTATTATTTATTATTACAGATGGTTCGAAATTAATGGAATGGGAAAAGGATTTTTCATGATTCCCAATGTTTGAATTTCGATTTTGTTAATAATCTTTAATTATTATTATTATTAATTATTTAATTGTAAATTTATATAAATTTTAATTTATTTTTATCAACAATAATCAGAAAAAAATTTTATTTTATAATGTTAATGATTATAAAAACAAAACTGTGATCAAAATGTGATAATCGATCAAATACTCAATTTGTGTTATTTTATGAATAAAAAATGGAATATATAATAAAGTTATGAATTTTACTTCATAAATATCCTATATAGTAACTAAAATAATAATTGAATAGTAAAATTTGATTATTTACAATGTTAACATTCATTTTAATAGAATGGGTAGACTCGCCCCATACGAGAGATTTGCCAGCAGTTCTATAAAAATATACAGTAACAGCGTAACTGTTAATATTTTCTAAAATCGATTTCACAGCTTTAAAGAGGGATAAATAGCGATACCGAAACACCTATTAAAAGCCTTTTTTCTTTAATATTTACAAAAGTTTGACCACTTGAAAGTTGACAAACTGAAAAAATGGGTAGACTCGCCCCGGTTTACGGTAGTTGTTGACTGTTGTATCAGAAACTACAAAACTATATATCTTCCTCAATTAATTGATTTCGGTATTTTAATGAGTCGATGATTTGGTCATTAACTGATTCACTAATTAGACAATTGGTTAATTCATTGATTATTAACTGTAATGTTTTTATGCATTTTCCAGTTTATATTAGAAGCAAAGATTTAAATGCTATGTTTCCAAACACTGAAATTTATAATTGTGCATTCTTGAAATTATTTATTCCAAATATTATATTCAAGCAGAATGGAAATTTATAAATCAAATCGATATGTGTAATTAAAACTATGTTGTTATACGTAATTATCGTTATGATAAATTAAAATACAAGTAACTGCTACAACCAGTGAAAATGATTGACTCTAGTAATTATTTTAACAGCTGTTTTCATTAAAAAAATTAACAAATAATATCTAACGTATGCATCTAGCGCAAACACAAAACTGAACTTCCTTAATTATATTTTTCTTCGGAGAAAATACTAGTAGGAATTTTTAAATTAAAATAAAAATAACTTTTTTTTTAAAAAAAATGATTTAAATTTTGAAATCTTAAAATTTTGAATTTATTGATTTTTAAATTTAACCTTGAGAACTAGATAAATGTCTTATTCATTTTTGTATTCAAAGCTCAGATTGCTAATATTAAACTGAGAAAAAAAGTATGGCTGAAACTACCAAAATATGGTAACATTTACGGTGTTTCTAGATCAATAGGAACACGAAAAAGCATGGCAATTTTTACCGAGGAGCATTGGAAATGATTTTGATAAAATTAACAATAAAATGTGCTAAAATAATCTGTGATAAAATTTGGTCAATGTTGTAAAATGTGGTAATTTTAACAAGATACCTTAGAAACATGGCATAAAAACCATTTATTCGGCAAAATTTACTCATCAGTTTTGTATGTTTTACTAAATGCGTGGTAATACGAACTTAAATTCTGAAAACATGAATTTCTGGTAAACAATTACCACACGAACGGAAAAATTATTGAATGAATGGTTTAAATGCCATATATTTTGTTTTCATTAACCAGAATTTTAATTACTCAAAATTATTTCCATTAATTTTGCCAGAATTTTTTTTTCTCCGTATAAATCTTTAGATTAAAAAAAACTATTAATAAAAAATTTTTTTAAAAAAAAACGTGTAATGCGGAAGATTTAGTACTGTTCTATATACATAAAGCTTTTTATGATTTCCTCATATTTTAATACGTTATTTTGCTGAAAAGGCTTTGGCTAGGTCATTTGTCACATTTAATGATTATAGTGTAATAAAATTTTATTTTAAAAACCTAAAAATGTTTTATCTAGTCATTCTTTATTTTTTTCAATGAAAAAAAAAAGAGATTTACCGAATTATTTGTGTTTATCATCATCATGTTTTCTTTTTCATTGCTTCTGAATAAAGAAAAAGTCTTTAAACTGGATCTGTTTTGTTATTAAACACCTGGCCTCAAACATCTTATACCATAATTCGTATTTATTGTATCTTGTTATTGTTTATTGGAGTAATAAAATTATTGAAATTGCTACAGGTTGTTTAGAAACCAGTCTTGTTTAATTAGTTTCCGTAGCATCATAAGATTTTGTTTTAGTTTGTTTGTTTTATTTTTAACATAAAAATATTCTTCGGTAGGTTATATATCGATATAAATCTACTTAACCTCAGTCGTAAAATACCTGTGATAAAAAAAATACATGCTTGGTTCGTGCACCAGTCTATTTTGAAAACCTATAAATATTTTAATTACAGATTATTTTCTATTTTTATCATGACGTTTAATAATGAATTCGAACATAGTTTCTTTGTTTTTAAATTTAAAAAAAAAACATTAACAACCTCGTGATACTTATGTTTTTATACAGTTTTTAAATATTTGTTTTTTAACTAATTGGATATTAGATTATACAAAATAAAAAAATAAAAAGTTATAAAAATGCTATTTTTATTGCGTCAGAGGTATTTTAGTGAAGAATAATTTGATTATCAAAGAGAACGAGACTAATAATTGTATTAAACCATTAAGACTGATATATATAAATTCTGCATTCATGCTTTCTGCAAGAATATGGTATAATCGGATTTCAAATTTTGTACAACCTACCTATCATTGCGAAGCCTTGTCTGAACTGCCTTATCTTCATTTTATTAAAAAGTAACACTTAAACTATGATAGTATTTAGTTTATAGATTACACGCTAATTAATTGTAATTGATTTCCGTTGAATGAGCAGTATGCAACATAATATGCAAGATTATGATGGGGGAAAAAAACTTTATTATCTCTTATCGGCCCAATTAAACTTAAACAGGATTTGTTTATTATCATTTCATTTGGAAATCAATAAATCTTTACAAAGTTTGACGACTTGGTTTAACGTAAGATTGTTAATGGTAAGGTCCTTTGTGCTATGGAGTTTGTAAATGAACACATAATCGTAAAGAGTTAAAATGATAAAATTAACAGTTTTTTAGCAATTAATCCTACAAATAATGAATTTTAAAAATCACTTCGTAATTTTCAATTTTGTACTTTTATTTCTGAATAAGACTTATCAAAATACGAGTATTTTGGGGGTAACAAACCATCCTAGAAAACTAACGAATAATATTAAAAGGAACATGGTATTTCATTAATATTTATAGAAGGAATGACAGCAAAATTTCAGCTAATTTGACAAAAACAAACAATATTTAAGAGTAAAGAGAATTTTAAAATGTATTGTTTGCAAATGATGATATGAATAATGAATTTTAAAAATTGCTTTCGTGTTTTCAATTTTAAACTTTTGTTTTTGAATAAGAATACGTTAAAGAAATCAAAATATTATTTGTGGTACCAAATCATCACAGAAAACCAATTTCAAACCAGAAATTTATAAATGAAAAGAAAAACGGTACTTCTAGAAAAAATTATATCCAAATTTTGAGGTGATTTTTAATTTTTTTTTTTATATATATATATATTTTTTTTTTGATGAATATTAAGAAACAAAATATTTTTTGGGGTAACAAACCATCCCCTAAAACCATTTTCAACATGAAAATTAATAAATAAGAACAAAAGAAAATAGCATTTATAGAAAAAATGATAGCAAAATTTCAGCTGATATGATAACAAATAGACGATATTTAAAGTTTGTTTTCTAGCTTTCAATTTTAAACTTTTACTTATTTATTTATTTATTAATTTACTTTGTTGATAAAAATTAAGAAACAAAATATTTTCTTCGAGCTAACAAAAACCAATTTCAACATTTAAATTTAGAATGATAGCAAAATTTCAGCTGATATGATAACAAACAGACGATATTTAAAAATCGTTTTCCAGTTTTCAATTTTAAACTTTTTTTTATGAATAAGAATAAGGCACATAAAAAATATTGGGGGTTACAAACCATCCTATAAAACCAATTTCAAACTAAAAATTAACAAATAAAAACAAAAGAAAACAACATTAATAGAAAGAATGAGAGCAAAATTTCGGCTGATATGACAACGAACAGACGATATTTAAGAATAATATTCGTCCTTGTGGCAACGGAACGAGACATGCATCACTGCTATCACCTGTCTACTTCAGATTGTAGAATGTCACTTCCACTGCCGCCTATCAAAAAGCTAGGTATCTTCCATTACCAGGGGTTTACAAATGGCCATGCTGTTTAGCTGAAGTTAAGGCGACTTTGTATCAGCTGAAATATGTGAGATGTGACAGTGACAGATGTTATACGTAGCATGGTCTTGAGAGAGTTGCTTTTTCAGGCACTTGTGCAATGAAAAGAAGTTGACATCGAACTTTTCCATTATTGTGACACCCATGTTTCCCCCCAATTTTTTCCCGAACTGATGTGAAATGGATTGAATTATTTTCAGCGAATAAAATTAACTTAAAAAAAAGTTTTTTTATTGCGCTAGTACTAATATATGAAACAAATGACTTTCGAATATCCTTTAGTTAGGCCACTGCATGTTATGTAACTATAAAATATATCACTTTAACTTTTCATTTTCTATTTCTTCTAATACTTAAAATACAAACATCCAAATTCATGATATTTGTAAAAATTAGGAATTATTGAATGGAAGAACATTTATGAGTAAAAGTAATATCAAATAATACATTTTTAATAAACAACAGTAATAATAGAGACGTATACATTTATCACACACTGATTTCGAATGAGTGGTATAAAATGAACAAAAGAGAATGGCATTCCATTAAACTATATTATTATTCCATTAAACTATGTAAAATTATTAAGCTAAATTTAGGTAAATATTTTAAAATTGAAAAAGAAAATTCTTAAAAAAATTATTTTTCTTTAAAGTATAATAAAAACATATCGTTAATTTAGAGAATAAATATTTATAATTTATATGTTTTATCATAAGGTTTAGTTATCAGTATTTCGATAAAATTCAGAGCGAGGCAGCGTTAAAGTTTAAATAAATTTACGCTTCTAATAATTCACTTAGTATTTCTTCAAATAAAATATTTCTTTTAACTTCAAGAGCAACTGTTTTGGATGGACATTTTTTTATTTAAAAATTAAGAAAATCACTTATATTATTGTGTAAATCACAGATAACTATAAGAATGACACTTTTTTTTCTGTCTTACTTTTAAACTATTTAGATAAGGTGTCTTTCTTAACCTTATACGCCAGAGGGCAACATCAATAAGTTCTGAATGTCTGGTGCTGTTTTTTTACCCCTCCCTCCTCCCCTTTGTCCTACCCAAAACACTCTTGACACATGGCACATTATAGTTTTGCATAAACATATGCTTACAGTTAAAAAAAAAAAAAGCACTATTTTATGGATCATATTTTAAATTTTGTTTTTTAAATTTAACTAGGCTCTAAGGTGATTTTTTTTGTGAGCTTTTGATGAAAAAGATGACGCTGATTTCTAATTTTTCATTTTGATGATTTAAAATGTTTTACTTCGAATTTTTTAAATGAGTGCTGTCACACTTCCTTTTACTCTTTCTCTCTCTCATGTCACACATTTCCCTCCACGCATGCTATCATTCGTGGATTGGCCTATCTTCGTTGTCACGAATTTTGCACTATTAACTATCGTCTGAAATAATTGTCATTTAGCGATTATTCTCACTTATCTTATTGAACTACTGTTTCAAATGGACTGAGATGATTTGGCGAGCCATAAAAATATAATCAAGAGGTCATTTGTGATCCACGGACCACACGTTCAAGATCCCTAATTTATAACTAAGTAATATCAAGAAACTGTGATAAAATTACAACTTTATATCTTTTATCCAATACCTTCTTCAGTGGCTCAGGTGACAGAGCAGTCTCTTCCTTATGAGGTGGGACAGATTCGAATCCCATTGGTGCCTGGTTGATTCGAATTTTGCGCCCGGCTTGCACCAACCACAGTGCTGACATAAAATATCCTCAGTGGTAGACTGATCATGGGTTAGAATCCTCTTGCGTTGGGCTAACCGTTAGAGATGTTTGTGGTTTTCCCCTCCATGTGACGTAAATGCGGGTTAGTTCCATCAAAAAGTTCTCCACGAAGACTAGGTGTTTGATCCAGGAATTCTCTTGTTTTCTGGATTGGGCTCAAACTTACAGGGTTGAAGATAGTTGTTCAATCAGAATAGGGCTGTTCACCGATTATAAAATATAATACCTTCTTAAATATTGACATTATTGTGAATCTGTAGCTGTAACTTTTAAGTAAAAAATTACACCAACAGCCTTTTCTTTTCTCTAAATTAAAATAAGTTTCTAAACTTTATAATTCAATATATTGAGCTTGAAATGTTTAACGTCACATAAAGACTCGATTAATCATATTCCATTCAAAATAATATAGAAATGAGAAACGATTCCAGAAATTCGCTATAACAGCGTCGTGTTCTGTAATCTTAATATATTTTTGAAATCCTTGAATGAAACGAAAATTGCATGCACAGTAGAGGCCACAAACAAACGAGGGAAGAAGAAAGAAAGGAAACACAAAAGAGTTTAAAATCGATTATGAAAAACACCTCAAAATTTCTCCAACTAATCAAAATGTTTTTGATCTCGCTTTTCTCACTAGTGATTCGGCTACCGCTTTTGTTCTTCCTTCACTTTACGACTAATGATGAGCATGCTCTTTTGACTTCATTTTCGAAAAGTATTTTAAAAGTATATATTAAGGGCAGTCATTGCGAAACATCTGATAACAAACTTGTATGTATTTCCTTCCTCTGATTAATATTTAAAAATAATAACTATCAGTGTCATTTTGACTTTATTTTCACCAATGATTTTAAAAATATATATTAAGAGCATTCATTATGAAATACCTATAATGAAATATCTAAGATCCTCTCAAAGCATAATACCTGTATCTACTAAGAAACTTGTATGATTTTTCTTCTTGGCATTTTAAAATAATTAATGACTTTCTTTTAAAAGTTTCTTTTTCCAATAAGTTAATTTTAGTGTTTGCTTAAAGAAAATATAAATTTAAAATTGTCAGTATCTCAGGGAAATCAAAATCAGGGGGGAAAAAAACCTTTATGAAATTTCATCTATAGTTGAATATAAACATAAGAAGCGTATGAAAACAATGAAAACTAAGAAAAGGTGACATCTATATCATTCATTGTGCTTTGAGTTTCATTGTTTCCTCGATGAGTAGAAATTTGAAACATTACTTTTTTATAGATAATTTTAGCTCCTATTATACAGCAAGGAATTTGATACAGTTTTTCATGCACGAATTATTACAAGATATAGTTTATCTTGTTAAGTTAAATTTTAGAATCGCAGTTTCTTTACTTTCATTTTTTTTTCTGCTTGACTGTCTTTGTTATTGTTTTAACATCGCAGAATAAATTTATATTTGCGACTTATTATTTTCTTTTTATGAAACTGATATGATAACTATGAAGAATATATAATACTCTCACCACTCGGACATTTATAACAACGCGTAATTTTACAATGATCGCACGACTTTTTGACAAAGCTTTGGGGTCTTTCTAAATTTTGTATAAAATGTTTTCTTTTCTTTTTTTCCTTTTTTTTTTGTAAAACAATACCACGCCACCTTTTTAATGATTTTTTCTGTAATTTAGTTACTTATTTTAGAAAATGAGCAATTTGCTTTTATTTTATATTTGAATTCAACACTGAAATATTATCTCGGCAATATATCTGTTAAATTATCTCGGCAGAAGCAGACCTCGAAATCAATTTTAATTCATTTATACAAAAACTATTTCATTAACTCTCTTTAAAAAAAAAATTTCAGGTTTCTTAGCTGAATAAGTACTCTTCTTTGGTTTCTTTTGTCGGATTCTTCGCTATATTTTCATTTTAAATGCTATATATATATATTTGTAATTTTGAACCCTATCCAGAAGACAAGGGAACTCCTGGATCAAGTATTGGGGAAAATTTGCCTTCTTGCAGGACTTTTTGATGGAACTAACCCGCATTTGCGTTACATGGAGAGGAAAACCACGAGATCCACGGTTAGCCTGACGGCAAAGGGATTCTAACCCATGATCCGTCTACCACTGAGGATATTTCACGTCAGCACTATGATCGGTGCAAGCCGGATGCGGATTCGTACCGACCAACCATTTCTGGGATTCGAACCCGGTTCACCTCATTGAAAGGCGGAAGCTCTATCCCCTGACTATGTTGATATTGCTCTACTATATTTTCAATAGATATATTTTTAATAGACACATATTGCTTAATTTCTTTGTGTTCGCATTTTTTTAACTTCATTGCTAATTTGTTTTTGTATTAAATTAAAGTAGTAATCATTAAGTATCTTTACAATAAATGCTTCGTAAAAAATTTAAAAAAAAAACAGAATCTTTCACAAAAAAAGTCTGAATTAAACCCTGCGTGCTAACGCAAAATAAAAAAACATTCGTAGTTCGATACATAATAACAAAATATCGAACAAAATGAATTTTATCATTCATAAACTCAACGAACATAACTTTTCATCAATGTATCGCCTCTCTCGGGTCATGAATCCTGTCTAAGATTTAATCGCTTTCAACTTTCTCACCGGTTTGATGAGAAATCCATGAAGAAGTCTGGGCCAGTTGATGTTTAAGAAAGCGATTCTTCGTAGCTAGATGAAAAAACAAGGACAAAGGGAGTAAGATTTTTTAAAGGCTTGGATTAAATAATAGTAACGTGTATAAAAGCGTAAAGTTTGAGAACACGCGTTCGAAACTTCCTTGTAGAAAAGGATTCTTTTTCTTGGTGTAATCCGGTTTTGTTCGGATTTTCTGATGAGAGATTTAATTCAGCGAGTCTTTCAAAATGAAATTGGAACGACAATCAAAGATTTGAAATGTTACACGCTAATTAATTTCGGACCCAAGACAAATATATATTTTTTCCATCATGCACCGGTTGACAGGATTCGTTAATTTTTAACAAATATTAAGATGAGCAAAGAAAATTATTCGTCTTTAAGTTCACGTGCAGGTTTCATTTCAATAGGCTTTCTAAATCCACTGGCGTTAGCATAAATGTCTTCCAGAAGTGAACTAGAAAACTTACTCAGGTGAACTAGAAAAATAAATAAAGGACATATTTTTAAACGAGAAACGAGTTGCATTCTCGATGCGTATTTATCAGTGAGAAGCTGGCAAAATTGCTGTGTTTTTATTGAGTTTATTAGAATTTAAAAAACTCTTACGTCAGCTATAATTTTTTTTTTAAAAATAAAAAGTATATAGCCTGAATTAAAAAGTATAAAGAAAAGGCTTGCAAAGAAATTAAGATAAAAGTAAAAAATTTACACTTTTTAAAATTATATGGGCTTTTATAACTGAGGTGTACTCTTAACCCCTTCAGGGCCAACGGATGGAGAAAGAACCACTTCTCCAATACCGTATAATTAGTGTTTTATTTTATTTTATAACTGAAGTAGAACAACCGACCAAATTCTGAGTCTACGACTATCAATGTTCAACTCCGTAACCTAGTAATAACAAGGAGATTTCTGGTTTAAGCATTGGGATGAATTGGCCTTCATGTAAGACTTTTCGATAGAACTAACCCCCATTTGCGTTATATGGAGAGGAAAACCACAAAAACCTCCCACGGTTAGCCCGACGGCAAGGAGATTCTAACCCCGATCCGTCGACCGCTGAGGATATTTTACGTCAGTACTGCGGTCGCTGAGAGTCGAGAAGAGAATTCTTATTGACCAGCCACCCTTGGGATTCGAACGTGGATCATTATTACATTGGGAGGCCAAATGTATTCCGAATTTATACGAATTAATAAAAACGTATGCGTACTTATACTAGATGTAACAAGAGAATACCATGTTGAGATCATTCGTGTAATCTTGGGCCACTAGAGTCAGAAAGACTCGTTTTAAAAATAATCGTAGGATAGAAGAAAGAATGTTTTGCATCACGATCCTGAAGGACTTAAAGGGGGGGGGGGGGACGAGAGAATATGTCCAAAAAACGTTTATCTAAACCTTTTTTTTTTTTAGACTTGTTACTGTTGCTACTTCAGCCACTTACGAATTAATGATTAAAACAAAAAACTCTTTATTCTCACAGGCGCACATTTTTCAATGTATGTATTTATGATTAGGAAATTATTGCAAGAATTACTTATGAAATTAAACTCCGGAAAAAATACTGAACAAATTATATTTATGAATATATTTATTATTATTAAATTAAACTATGTATTTATATTGACTATTCTTGGTAATTGCATACTGTTTTTATATATATAGTAAAAGCTCAATATAACGAATACGGCATATTTGGAGAAATCCGTTATTACGACGAATTCCAAATCACCGTCAAAATGCAATTAAAGATACAAAAATTGTACGTTTATATCTGGTTTAAAGCTACTTATCTTCCTCTATAACAATTTTTTTTAAGGAAATACATTTTTCTGCCGTTTAAAAGAGTAATATTATATGGAAAAAAGTTTAAATGGAAGACATTTTTATTTATTTCTAGTATTGAAACAGGAATACGAACAACAATCAACGGTTCCTTCTTACAATTTAAACCCACTATTTTATAAGCTAAGGAGTGGGCGACCAGTGGCTAAGTTCTCTTCTTCCAAACAAAAAAAAAAGGTTCTTCTGTTGTTTTTCCTTTTCTTTCTGTTTTTCCTTTCTGTTGTTTTGTTGATTTTAAGAGTAATATTATATGAAAAAAGTTTAAATGGAAGACATTTTTATTAATTTCTAGTATTGAAACAGGAATACGAGCAACAATCAACGGTTCCTTCTTACAATTTAAACCCACTATTTTATAAGCTAAGGAGTGGGCGACCAGTGGCTAAGTTCTCTTCTTCCAAAAAAAAAAAAAAAAGGTTCTTCTGTTGTTTTTCCTTTTCCTGCACCTCTGGCTTTCGATTCCACAGATATTACGAGCACGTACATCGCATGTACACGGTTATTTTAAAATTAAATATGTACATTTGCCTACAACGACAAGCTCGTTGTTACTCAATACCTCTGAGGGTACCGATCCAGGAGTGTCCTTGTCTTCTGGATTGGTTCAAAATTACAAGGCTACGGCGTTGAACATTAGTAGTCGTAAACCCAAAAATTGGGTCGGCTGTTCAACGTCGGTCATAAAATAAAATAAAACAAAGCTCGTTGTTACGGTAATTTCACTTGCTATTATTTGTTGTCGTTATAACGTACTTTTACTGTACTGCATATTGAAAAGTGCTTAGCAATCATGCGCATACTGAAGCGTTTTTAATATCCTTAATTTACCAGCTTTCGAAATTATTCCGAAATGCAACTTTCAGAATGATTAGTGTAACGAATTTTCAAGTTGGATCATTTGACGAAAGAAAGTTAATCTTTCACGACGATTAGCATTCAACTTTGAATTATACCATTAAAGTACGTTCGTTTTTCTTTTCTCTTTTTTTTTAAGCATAACAACCTTTCAAATATTTGATACTAATTATTTCAAAATGATTCTTTTAAACTATTATCATCCTACTCTAACTAGACACATTTTTTTCTTTCTCAAAATTATACAAGTCGTTGATGGTCGTTAAATGTTCAGTGAAAACAATCGAAGAAAAAAATCCATCAAAACGAACACGCAAAGGTTAAAGAACATCTTAATATAATCGTGTAAATTATTTCGCAGCACCTTTTTTTTTTCCTTCTCATTTTTTACACGTAAATATGCAGTACACTTGCTCGTAAGGGGGGAAAAAATCGCGACTTAAATGATGCAATAATTACACATTTCTCAAAACCACAACATTCTGCTAAAGTTAGAATGAAAACTTTGCCAGCACTAAATGGTGAAATTGAGATTATAATTATCTCCGTTACATGGAATAGCTTACATGAACAGACGATGTAATAGCTGAAGAAGTTAAAATGAAGTGAATTAACTGCTATACAGTTGCAGTAAATGACCCATTTTGAAGCTTAAACTCACGCAAAGAAGTCGTAAATATAATAGAAAAATGTTTTAAGGAGACATATTTGTGAAATGCAAGTATGGAATAATAACGATCCTTTTTTCATTTGTTACAGCGTTTTTGAAAAAGTCGATGTACTTGGTGCCTTTTGGTCTCCGTGTAAGTAAATAAATTTATTAAACTTAAGTCAAATGCATGAATTTAGTCAACAAGTATGGTTCGAAATATTTTGAAGGCTTCTTCTCTGGCCAGGCGATAAAGAAAATTAAGTGAGAACTTGCGACAAATGACGTCACAAACCTACATTCTTAATTGGATGCCTGCAAGCGAAATTAGTAGTTTTTAACAGAAAACGACAAAATATTGCACTATCTGATAAAGTCTCTTAACAGACGGCGTTAAGATTTTTACAAGTATAGTCAGAAATTATTTTGATCCAAATGAATATGATAAAAATGCAGATACTGACCAATCACCCTTTTAACTCAAAAAAAGGATTTCATAATAATTATTAAATACACCTATCCATTTATAACATGCGAAACATTACAGTACACTCCCGATTATCCGGGTTAATCACCGGAACAGGTCGCACAGACAATCGAAAAACACGGATAATCCGAAAACTCCTTTTATTAAAGAAAAATCCAATATCAGTACAAAAAATATAAAAATTACTGACATTTGCATGTATAAAATCAAACTAGGCATTTTCTTTATTAAAAAATGTGTAATGCGTCTTCGCCATACATCGATGCACATATTTTACGAACCGCAGTAATGTCACCGTAATCAAATCCTCCCATATAATTTAATAAAGTTACCACAGAGCAGCAGAATGAGAAATTGTATTTCATTCATTTACTACATCTTCTGCATCAGTTACTATCATCACTATTTGATTTAACAACATAACGATGTCTTCATCAATCAAATACTGGAAGCCAGGCTCACATGCATCACTTTGAAACCAATCTTCTAAGTTTTCTTCATCAAGAATTTCGAAACCTTAGATTTCTTTTGCTTGTTCGAGAATACTGTTATCATATTTTTCTTGAACATCTGAAGAGGATTGTTCATCAAGCGGTATGATATCTTTCTCCAAGATCCTGATAACGTAGACAATTTTACCTTTGACCATGCTTCTGATATTCCATATACTGCAATCCAATAACGAATATTGCTTCCAAAAATTTGGCAGTGTTATAACTTCATGAATCAAATTTTTTTAATCTTGAAAATGTTTCTCTTTATATTTTTTGTGTGACTCCGGAATGATCACGGATAATCGAGAGTGTACTGTATATATATACAAAATAAGCTTGTAAAAGTTCGTTAAATCTGAGAGAAGAAAAAGAAATAACAGAGAATTTAAAAAAAAAAAAAAATGATATGATCTTTGGGTTATTCTTTGCATTTATTCTCTTTGGTTTTTTTTTTTTTTTTTTTTTTGCATATCTTTTACATAAAACCTCCATTAAAATCGATAGTGTAGGATGAAAAAAAAGATCTATCTAAGCTTCTATGATTACTTGATGAGTATTATTCAGTACTATGGAAAAAATAAAAGCATATAAGAGACTCAAAATGAAATGTAAATTCTGGAAACATATTTTATTTATAACTTAATCAACAGCGGCAAGAACTAGATAATGCGAGTCTACTCAAAACTGGTTTCATTTTTCTAAAACAACTCAGAGGAGTCAATACTCGGTAAGCCACAGTTAATAACACCATTTTTATTATGCATTAACACGAGCGAGTCTATTCATTGTTCTTTTATTCAACTCTTAAAAAACGAAAATTTAAACGACCTTGGTTGAAAAGCAATTGCCTTGTTTTGAATGCGGAAGATTTGTTGACAGGAAATAAAATTCCTGTATTAATTTCTTATTACTAAAGAATTCTGTGATAGGACTGCGGCATTTCGGAATGGAAATAATCATTTGGAAATGAAGTGTTTTTGTTTTGAATTAATAACATGAAAATAGAATTTTTTTTTTAAAGTTGAAAACGCTTAAAAGAGCCAAAATTTAATGGAATGCTCTTTTTCTGCTTACTTTTAATCTCTAAGTTTATTATTATTTTTACAATATTAATCAAGAAATAAAAATAATTGTGCGAATAAAGTATTTTGTTTTTAATAAAGGTTTTATTTATTTTTAACAGGATGGAACTACTTACGCAAGTCATTACTTCAAAATGTTCATGAAATATAAATTTAACTCTGAAACATAGATGGTTCCTATCGATTTCAAAACTTACTCTTATAATAGCCCAAAGCATAGTTTAAGTATGTAGGCCTCACAGTCAAAATCGGGACATTTTTGTATAGATTACTAAAAAAGGGCAAACGAAGAATGTACAATTTCATTTACTTTAAGTACAACAAAGGCAAATTTTAGCCCAAAAAGTATTAAAATATACTATTTTTAATTTTAGAACAGAAAGTTCTAACAGTTTCTAACCATAAATTTATTAAAGTAGCACTGTACTACACTTACTAGTTTGACATTAACATGTAAAAAACTTGAAAAGTACTGAGGCACTAGACAAAAAGAACCAGTATCAAATTAGCAGATGAAAAAGACTAATCAATAATTGTGAAACTTAAATCCATACCACAAGACAAGATTTGTTACTGGAACAGATGAAATTTAACAAAAAGTATACGACCCCTGAATTCCTCATCATAAAAATTTGGTAATATAAAATTGTTAACAGTTTCTTTTTCATAAAATGACTAAAATTCCAAAAAGTTGGAAACAACGAAGTCTGTGGGTTATGCTTAATGTGTAAACCATGTATATAATTAATGGACTGTTCCGGATTCAAACTATTGAATATTTGATTTTTAAAAGCATTAATAATTAACATACAGAGATATAGGATCGGAATTTCAACATCTAAATTTATAAAAAAATCGATTCTTCGAATCGATTGGTCTTATTTAAATTAATATTGAAAGAAAATGGGATGAATAAACGACACTAAATTCAAGTACATTAGGACTAGAACAATTTTTATCTCAGTAAATTATCCCAAGTTATGTCAAATAACTTTATTTGAAAAAAAATAAACAAAAAATTATAAATAGATCGGTCAAAATCAGTAAAAAAAAGAAAAAAAATTACATAATATGTGAATTTTTTTATTATTAAAAATCACATTATTTTTTTTAATTAAAACACACAAATTTTTAATTTAAAACTAAAAATGAGCTATATTAGCAAAAAATTTTATCTAAATGTCAAAAAAAAAAATTTTTTTTAACTTAAATAATAGAGAATTTGGTAATATTAGTTTGTAAATTTTTATTTATTAACTGAGCAATCGGATCAATTTTAAGTTTAAAGAACTATTTTTAAATCAATTGCGAATTTTCTTTTGAAAATTTGTCTCAATAGAAAATTTTAATAAATACAAAAAAAAAAAAAAAATATTATAATAAAAGTTTAAAAAAGATCTATTTTAAGCATTATTTATAAATGCAAAATTTACGAAATTATTCTTTTCTAAAAAAATCTCTTCCTAATAAAGTAGTTAGAAACGAAACATTTTCCAAGGTTCAGATAATAATATAACCGAAATTGCAGTGCCCCAGCTACATTACAAAATATGTAACTTTAATACCATTTTACTTAGTAGCGAATTATTCATCTCATAGACTACAAATGAAAATTATGCATGTTAGGCAATGTACACTATGCGTACACATTGAAAATAAATTAGAAATTATAGTACAGCATTAAAAGTGTTATTATTGGTAACAGTGCAACTTTGGGAAAATGGCTAAGCAAGTTAGGAATAATTTCAGGAATAATAATTAAAATACAAAAACCTTGCATTTATGGTCATATAAGAATATTTTTTATGATAATATGAATGCTGTTTAATGTTCTTTAATTTAAAAATTAGCTTCGACTGTATTATGAAGTACAATTAATTATCTAATAATTCCTATTAATTAGACTTAATATATCCTATGTCATTCTAAATCGATACAAGGTAAAAATTTAATTTTAGAAGACACTTTCCAGTTTACAAATCTATAGTAAAAATTGCTCCCAGATGTAACAAATTTAGAAACTAATTTTAAGATAATCCTTACTGACAATATTAATGCAAACTTTTCCTATATTTTTACATTAGGAGACAATATACTCAAGCTTTGCCGAGCTCAGCTCGAAAAAGACAAGATTTTTTCAAACTTTGTTCCATGTTATAATTTCAATGCTAAAAATTTAAATGTTATTTAGGAATTAATTTTACAAAACATTACTAAGCAATTGGTTCCATGAAAAACATTTAAATAATTTTATAGTAGTTTAATTTAAATAATTTTATAGGAATTTGAAAAACCAAACTGTGGACTAAGTGACTAACTGGCAAAAATTTGAATCTCACCCCAAGAGACTGAAAATAAATCTATGTAAGTGTGCAATAAAATTTTTGGGATCCTTTGATTTCATCAGGGTTGGAGTTTTTGCCGGCAAAAAGGGGTTTTTGCCAGGACAGTGGCAAAAACCTGGTAAAAACCGGCAAAAACTGGTAAAAACCGGCAAAAACCAAATTATCTAAATTGCTGATTAAATATTATTACAAAATACTTGAAACAAATTTAAATCAATCATAAGGAATAATAATTTTGATACATTACATGAAAAAATTATTTTTAACATATTAATAATTAATATAATGGTAATAATTTGTAAAAGATTGAAAGTTTGTGATCTTTTTTCATTTTAGAATCCTAAAATAAATGTTTTTTTACAAATAAATAAATATTATTTGTATAATATTATTATTTATTATAAAAAATTCTTATTTGTACAATAATTAACTACACATATTGATAGATATTTTATGCTTTAAATTATATTTGTATTAATTTAAAAATAAGTTCATTTCACTGGAAAAAAGAGAATAATCACAAATTTCCAATCAATAATGTTTTAAATTACTAAAATGATACATTATCATTTAATTATGGAATAATAGTTTTGTTATTTTTTTTGTAATTATTTATATTCATAGTATATATTTCAATTTTAGGAATAATTTTGTATCAAAAATGTGTTTTTGTCCTCTCATCTTGGAAAATATAGGTTTTTGCCACTTTTTGCCAATTTGCTTGGCAAAAACCTGTTTTTGCCAGGACGGTTTTTACCGGTATTTACCATGGTTTTTTCCACCTGCGGCAAAATCTTGCCAACCCTGGATTTCATTATTTTAAATGTTTATGTAACAATCTGTTTGCCGTTAAGAAATAAAAATAATAACCTACCAACCTAACACATACACAAAAAATGGTTTTATTGCAAAAAGAAAAAAAAAATGAGACATAGTTACCAAACATTTAACCTTCATATTAGAAACAGAAGCTGCAATCTCATTGAGGGCTCAGGAATAAAAATTAGAAATATATTCCTAAAAAATAAAAAACCAGTTTTTTCATCAAATACTGGATAAAACCCAGAATTTTGATGAAAAACCTAGGTAGGCTATGCTTTATCAACAAAAAAAATCTGGGTTTTTCAAATCCTGAATTTGAGTACATTTAAATAATAACATAAATTTCTTTTACTCCAAAAACATTATAAACAAATAAATAAAAACAACTTACAATTTATATTAACAGTTTATTAAAAACAATATTATAGACAGTAGTTAACATCAACTATATTACATCATTATGTACAAGTAGGAATATTATTTACAAAAAACAATATAATACATATGAAACTATATATAATTCTATGAAGTGGACAAAAAAATTCAAGACATAAATGGTTCATCAAAAATTCTAATAATCAATTTTGGATGTTTAGATTTATAAATAAAAACAATAAATTAACCAAACTCAATTCATAGACCTGTTTAAATTCCCAGTTGTTGAATATTCTAGAAAATTAAATATTAACTTTAATGTATAATTTACATTTAAAGCAAAAAATAAATAAATATTAATTTACGTGTTTTTTTAAAACCAGAAAACAAATTAGCCATGGCACGCATAACTGCCACCGAAATTAAAAATAATACGTTATTTCATGATTACACACTTAAAAGCATATAGGTGATTGAAAAAAGGTAATTTGGTGATAAAAAATTTGATTATAAAAGGATTTATTATTTATATTAATGATTACAGTGATATTGAAGAAAAAATCATGAAAATTTAATATTTTCAAAACAATTAATGGTTTAAAAAAAGCTATTTAAAACAAATGATATATTTAGAGATTGATTTCCTTTTGGAAAAAATAAATATAAAAAGGATAGGAAACTTAAAAACCTCAGTTTTAGCACCTAAATCTAGAAGGAGGATTTTAATGAGATCTAATCTTTAATAATATAGTCAACTTATAAAATCAGACCAATAGCTTAAACAATTGGGAGAAAAAAGAAGATTTTAATATTTCTCAACTTAGATAAAATTATCAAAATCAATAAAAATAATTCACAATTATGCATTGAAGCGATGCAGAGTTCATGACTTTTTATATATTAAATCACAAAGATATGAGAAAAATTAGATCATTTTCACAAGCATGAAGGACACTGGATAGAGATGGGTTGACTGTTACAAAATCACAGCAATTATAGAAAAAAAAGCATATCATTCACTAAAAAGCATTATATTATGTTAATAAGCCTTTGAAGAAAGACCTTAATCTACTAATAGAAAAGGAATTTGAAGATGGAATTCAGACAGACCTAAAATTGTGTTAAATGAATAAAAAAAATTCATAAAAAATTCCACAGGCAATGAAGAATAATTATAATAATTTTTCAAAGGAAAATCAATAAGACCATGACTAAATTTCTGACAAAACTGATTTTTTAAATAAGTGGTCTAAAATAAAATGAATGATATAAAAATTATTATTTTATCTTAATAAGAAAAAAGCTAATATATCTGGAGATGTTTTAACTAGACTTTGGTTAACTTGCTAAATATGATGAACATTTCTTTTTTATTTCACAGAATATTTATGATTAGTGTGAAAACTTTTCAATTTATTCCTTTTCATACATCCACATTCTTCATTTTATTTGTTAATTATTTTTCAACTAAATAAAGCAAAGAAAACAAGACTATATAAAATAAGAACATTAGCTTTTTTCTTCTTTTGTATCCGTCCTCCCTAAATTGTTCTACTGTTAAGTGCTCGCTGTGTGGGCTGTCAGGCTACTAACGCAGGGGAGCTATCCCCTCTACAGAGGATTGAAATTGCGATGGCATGTCTTCCGATCATCCTCAGGGATGTTTCCCAGACCAGCACCAATAGCTCATTGTGCAGCTCTAGTGCGACATAGATAAAGTATCTACCTACCTAGCTTTTTTTTAGAAAAAAATACCTCAATGTTAAAAGTTAAAATAATATATAGTATATAATGAATTAATTTATAAAAATTCGCAGCAACATGCATTTAATAAAAATGAATTAATTTTTATTTCACTGAGATGTAGATCATACTGAATTTATCTTAAAAAAATATTAAAATAAAAAACAAGCTTGAATCTTTTGATATAACACCTACTGTACTCAATAAACATGAATTGAAAGAAAAAATAATTAATAAGTTTCTAATGCATGTAAAAAAAATTTAAATGCTTCCTGAAATGAATAAAATTTCCCAAAATCTACATGGTATAAGTTCAGAAAATTTTAAAAATTAGAAACAGCTTTAAAAAAATTTTTAAATATTTTTACCACTATTTTCAAAAAGAATATTACAACATATCCTAATATTAAATAGAAGCCAGAGAAATGTTTTCTTGTAGCCTGCACTGCTCAGAAAATCTATTGTTCTTTGAGGTAAGTTATTCTATACATCAGTGTTTCCCAAAGTAAGGTACGCATACCCCACAGGGGTACGGGAACAGTTCAGAGAGGGTGCACGTTCTTATGCGAAATATCTTGCAACAAACGAAATTTTTAAAATTTCTTATTCAAAAACAAAGCTAGCCAGGAAAATTTACGATTACATATTTTTCTATTGGCTATTTTATGCAGAGTTAACAGTTAATATTTAGTGGTGACAACAGCCAGCTGTGAGTTTTAACTTTTGCAAAATTTTTTATACTAAAAAATACATTCATTTCTTTTATCAGTGGTACACACACACACAGCGTAACGAAAAATTTAGAAGGGGTACACAAAAGTCATAACACTGCTATATACATCATTAGGCTATAACCATCAGAACTTAGATAATTTAAAATTAGAGATCATTGAGTTATCCACAATTTTCAAATTAGATTAAATATTTTTAGTGTAGTTTAAGAAGGGGAATGAAATGTCTGAAAAGGTAAATAAGAACTTCAATACCATAAATTAAGTGCTATGTTTAAACAAATTAAAAGTCTTAAGAAAATTTTGCATAGTTAGTCATACATTAAAGCATGCTTTTAATGAAGAAGATGTACCTTGCTTTACATGTATCAGTGCTTTAATGCACTTTGTAACCTGCCGACACAGAAAGATAAAAAATATTTATAATCTTTTATAATCGAACATATTGATATTAATGGTATGTGGGCCAATTCAAAAAAAGTATTATAGACTATTAATTGAGCATTCTTACTTAATTTCATTTTACAACAAAGTAAGAAATTAAAACCTTGAATTCATCACATTTTTTTAAAAGAATAATTACATACAAAATTTAAAAGATATACAGAAATATTAAAATTAAATTATCATTTTGAAAATTAATGAAATTATGATATAATCTAAAAAAATTAACTTCTAAGCACTAATAAAAATAATTTGTATCACTTAGAAAAATTGTTAATACTTATAAAAATTGTATCAATTTTTCAAATTCCATGCAATTAGAAAAGCCTTAATTGCATTAAAATCTTTCTTTCAAAAGCGTTGGCATATCAAGCATGACGATATAATTTGGCACTACATTGTTAACAAAGATTAACTCTTCAGACTAACTTATAGAAGTAAATTAATTTAAGCAAGATAATGAAAATTGTTAATTATCATACGAATTAAAAGGTTTTTGATTTTCCAGGGGTGATAGTGGGCCCAAGTCAAAATTCCAGAAAATTCATTGAGTTAAAAAAAAAAAAAAAAAGAAAGAAAGAACAGTTTAATTGAAAAATTAGAAAAAAATTTAAACAAGGTTTTTTTCTGTTTTCTCAATATTTCTTAGTTCACTTAAAAATATTTATAATTTTACACATACCTATACCATTTACACATACCTGGAGAAGTAATTAAAATTTACAAATATGTCTTTCTTTCTTGTGTTTATGATTATAAGAACTATTTACTGATAAAAAATGAAAATTAATCATGAATATGAGCTTATAAAGTATCTCTCTGTCTCTCCCTTATAAACAAATAAAATAAACTGTGTTTTTAAGTTCCACCTTTGAAAATTTGATTTCTGGGAACTTCTGTGATCAATGATTTTTTGAAACATCTGGCTTTTGAAGCTTCCGGATCACTGTTAGCGAAAATTCTGGAAATCCGGATTTTTTCCGGAGCACAATCAGCCCTGATTTTCTTTCAAATATTGAAAGACTTCGAAGAAATAGTTATTTATAAAGCTAAAGAGAGATAAGCGTTAGTATACATTAAGAAGGAAATCTATACATTTTATGAATATAGGTAACTTAAGTTCTATTCGAGAGAGCATTTTTAACAAAAAGAAAATTATAGTTCTTAGGACACCATCATAAAAACAAACATCTAAAACTGATCATTATCAAGATTACATGAATTTCTCACATAATATAAAGATACTAATTTACATATTCTCTGAATATTTTAAAATTTATTTAAAAAATACAGTAGCGCAATGCAGCATGCATGCAATCAATTCACTTTTAGCTTTGTTTGCATAAACAAGAAGAAGAAAAATCTCCACATGAAAAATATGCATAGTTCAAAAATTTAAAGAAAATTTATAACTGATATATACAATATTTATTTAAAAATATATACTCTGAATTTAAATATTTTTATACATATTTATAAATAGTTTAAACTGTGTCAGTCAATATATAAGAGTAATTTTATACATTAATTATATTAATACTATAAAATTTAATAGCTCACAAACTATTTAAACATTTATATTTAAAGATTTCTAATATTAATAAATTATAATTAATAGTCAAATAACAAAATCAAACAAATGAAAAACACGAAGTAAAGTCTACACTATGTAAACGTTGTTTAATTAATATGCAATTATATATTCAAATTACTTTAGCTGCACAGTCAGCAAAAAAAATAATAATAATAAATAGTTTAGTAATTAGATATAAGTTTACAACAGCTATTTAAATTACAATTATTAAATTTAACTATTTGTAAACTAATCTAGGTACTTAATTGTTAATAAATAACTGCATTGATAATCTCATAACACGATTAGAATTAAACAAGATGTGGAGTTCTATTCATAATTGGAAATCATTTACCCATCTCTTAGACATATTAGCTTACTTCAGTTGTTTATAATAAAAAGCTTGAGCATTGTTCTACCTTTACTTTAAGAACTCATTAAAGACTAACAATTTACTACATTACAAGTTCCAATTTGAACATCTAATAAATTATTTTAAGTACTGTAATAACTAAAATTAACAATCAAGTGGCAGCACCACAGCTGAACTAATGATAAGCACAGTACAGAACTAATGATAAGTGAAGATCTAATTGCATTAATGATGATTTATTTTGCAAATTTATAAATATCAGCTCATTATTAGAACTGATGATAAGTGGAGATCTGTTTTGATTATTGATCTGTTCTTTTGCAGACCCTAGAAATATTAGTTAATCCCTATAAATTTATTATTATACTTACAAAATGTTTTTCATATGAAATAAAGTAGCCTATATAAGCTATTTGTAAACAATTTTAAGTACTTAGTTATTAGGACTAAAGTATCCAATTTACATTAAAAATTTTGCAATTGTTAAAAAATACAGTGGTTTGTTTAAACTATAAAGCAATTTTTGCCTCTATTTAGATGCTTAAAGTAAATACCCATAATTTACTACAAAATTTATAACTGTTCAAAATATTTAAATAAAGTTTGGTGCTATGTTTATGAATTTAAACTGCAAATATAATTATAACCAGGGTTGGCAAGCTTTTGACACATGACGGTTTTTACCAGTTTATACCATGGTTTTTACCGTCATGTCAAAAACCCATAATTTTGGTAAAACTGTATTTTTATTTGAGTTAAACTGCTTATAATTTAAAATTAATTCATTTTTGGGCAATAAAGTTAGAAAAAAAGTTGTTAAAAGATATTTAAGAACTGATTCTCGCATTTTCCTAACATGATTATATCAAAACATACTATTTGAAGTAAAATATTAGAATACTAAACAAAATTTTCAACATTTCCAAGCATCATTTTGTTCGGCATATTACATTACTGAAGAATGTCAAGTTATTCTTGACTTAGAGTTTGTTAGTAGTTACAAGTTTTGTTTAGCTTATTTCTAATATTTAAGAAACGCCAAATTTTAAATTCTTCTTTTTTGTTCTTGAATTTATTAATAGTTCCACGCTTTTTTGTTTGTTTGTTTATTTCTAACAATTAAGAAGTGCAAAATTTTGAATCCTTCGCAAATCAAGCTATAATGATAAAAGTAAGTATCACTATTTTCAATAAGTATATTACAATATTTCTATATGAATGTATATCCTTCTATAAGAATACATGTATATAGTTGCAAAATCAATAGCAATCATTTACAACAATCATTTATAAAGGCAATTATGTGAAAATAATATATTGTCCGCTATATGCCATAAATTAAAGAAAACAGTAGGTTTTTGACAGTTTTTATCGGTAAAAACACGGTTTTTTAAGGCAAAAACCCAACCCTGATTATAGCTATAATTATATTTTATAACTATAATTAATTCTGAATTAAATAGCAAGACCAGAATTTAACAAATGAAAAACATCTACCTTGTAATTGCGGCTGATCTATCCATTTGCAAAGATATATTAACTGTACAGAAACTTGCATTCTCTACTAACTTTGTTTATAATTCATTTAAAACAGTTTTAATTGATTAATATATGGCACAACTAATGAAAAGTAATTATCACACATAAGCTTCGTTACGCTGCAGCCTTCGGCACAATCCCAAATACACATTTTTCCAAGTAGTAAAAGTTTTGCCTGACCAGATCCAGACACCAGATGTAATACCTACCATTAATGTCATTAAATATTTTATCATAAATGCTGGAAAATCTGGCTTCGGCCAGTAGTCATAGTCATGTGGCACATCAGGACAAGGTATGCTGTACATCGGGCGCTTACACTTGTCTTTCTGCCATGTTATCATCCAAGAATCGTAAAAGTAAGTCTCGTAAATGTAGCACGCAATCACTATCACTGCTGGTACAGTATAAAGTACAGAAAACACGCCAATACGAAACATGAGCTTCTCTAGTTTATCAGTACGTGTTCCATCATGTTTCATGATTGTTCGGATATGGCAAAGAGACACGAATCCAGCTAGGAGAAATAATGTCCCCAAGACTAAATACACACTTAGAGGTATTAAAATAAAAGCACGCAAGGAGCTTTTGTTCCATAATCCAACAAAACAAACACCACTTAGAATGTCACCTTCAACTTTACGTAGAGCTAGAATTGCGATAGTTTTAATTGCTGGCACAGTCCAAGCAGCAAGATGGAAATATTGGGAGTTGTTTTCAATTGCTTCGTGTCCCCACTTTAATCCAGCACTCAAGAACCATGTGAGAGTTAGAATGACCCACCATATAGAGCTAGCCATGCTGAAGAAATATAGAACCATGAATAAAATAGTGCAATATTTGTTTTCATTGCCTTGTCTAATCGTTCGCACCATTTTGATATTAGTGCGATTATTTGGAGACGGGAATGGGTCATTACAAGATACTTGCTCATCAACAACAAAACCAACAACATAAGCAGCAGCTACCATGAAATAACAAATTGATAAAAATATGATGGGTCTTTCCGGGTAACGGAATCTGTGCATGTCTACTAGAAAAGTTAAAACAGTGAAAGATGTAGAAACCATACACAATATTCCCCACACACCAATCCATGTTCGGGCAAATTTTCTTTCTTGAGGTGTGAAAAACATTCCATCACAAGGTGCACCACAATCTTTTTCTTCAGCTTCACCCACTTCAAACACATATCCCAAACCAGTCGGAACTTTAAACTCTTCAGGACAAATAAATTTACGTCCTTTTAAGATGGTAACATTATTATTGCGTATAGAAGTTGTTGGATAATTACCAGCTCCAGATGGAGGATGTGGGGCTCTATCTGTATTGTTTTCTCCTACACACAAAGCTTCTTCTCCGGCCTCTGGGAACTTATCACAATCCAAACTTTTAGGCCACTGGAAACCAAAATTATTCATTAATCTCTCGCACCCCTCTCTAGCTTTTAAACACAAAGATCTACACGGTGGTATAGCTTTTTCAATGATGGTACAAACTGGTGCATACATGGTACACAAGAAAAACTGTAGATCGGGGCTACACTGTACCTTCACCAAAGGAAAGAATTGATGCACTTCTAATCCAGCATCTTCTTGTTTTTGGTGGTTTAAAAGATTAGGCATTATTGTCTCATTGTATGGTATATCTTTACATAGAGGTATGGTGATGGGTTCGCATCGACCATGGTGAGGAATCAAACTTTCACGATCGGAAACTCGTGAACTCACGATTTGTGCGTTCCCTCCATGTTGAACGGCAGCAGTGGCGAGGACGAGCAACACCGGTAACCAAGACACAAACAAGATGACGGCCATGTTGGGAGAAGGGAAACTTCTTCAACTTTAGAGCACTAGGTGTTTACAGCTGACATGTCTTGAGTCAATTGGAACCATTCTTCATTTATTCGAATAATAAAACATGAACTATTATTCGGGGTTTGGATGCAAAACGCTTTCCATGAGAGGATAATCCACAGTTTCGGTATCTCAGATCGGTATGTCCGCTAAACTCAAGTGGACGAGAGTCTCGTTTACCCATTCACCCCCAACTCTACCGTGATTGGACGATTGAGGCGCCGCTAGGGCTGAGCGCGTTTCTCTCCTTGCTCGCATTTAATGGGCTATTTAATGATACGATAAGTTATTTTTAGGTCTGAATCCAGTTGTAATCGAAAATAGGAGATAAATTCTTATCATAATATTCAGAAAAAGGGACCTCGTTTACCCTTGGATTTTTGATAAAACTTCATTATTTCTTTGATAAAATTCATCGATACCGCAGTTTTTTATTAATAGCATTTTTTTTGTCAACATAAAAAAAATAAACATTAAGTACGAATTTTATTAGGAAATATTGTTTTTTATGTGAACGGTCTTTACAATTTTTATACTAGCTGTTTTTTATTATTATACTAATTATTAATTATTAAATATTATGATTTTAAATGCAAAGATAAGAAACTTAACTATAAAGTGGTTATAATTTAAATTTTAAAAAGGAGGCAGTTAGAAGCAAAAGTTTCTTTAGCAATGCATGTTATTTTCAATAAAGTGTACATAAAATAATGGAAATTTTAATGTTTCCCCACTAAAATATTATTATTAATTTATTATGCGCATAGATTTCATTCCATTTGTGATCTTCTACTGAAAAACGGATTTTAGAGAAATATGAATGTGCTTAACAATTTTTATTCGTAGTTTTATGCTAGTTTGGAAGTAAAGAATTTTATAAGGGAAAACAATTTAGCAGAAATATATTTACTTCATTACTCATGCAAGCATAATAGGCACATTAATCAACACAAAAATTTATTTTAAAAAAAACTACAAATCACTTGAATTCAGTAGATAAATGTAAATAAATCATCATTCGCAGGATTGATTTTTTTTATACATTAATAATCGTGTATTATATTATAATAACTATTTTCCTTTCAAAAAAATGAGCAATTTATTGAGTATAATCTTGCGACACAATTTAAAAGTGAATTTATTATCTTACTTTCTTGTTTAACTTTTTTTCTTCATAAAAATTCCATTGAACTGTTACACATTTTATTAGGAAATTTTGTATAATATCGTTTATTGATTTAATAGTGGATTTTACATTACATTTTATTTAATCATTAATCTATAAAGAAGACGAATGATGAACAGATACATCTTGTTTTGCGCCAATTGTTTTTTTTATTTCATTTTCATTTGTTTATTTTCTTACCGTTTCCTGGTAAAAATGACCTATTTATAAAAAGCAATAATAAATCGGTGTTATAAAAGATGTATTAATTACGTTTTGTTATCAATAAGTTATAAATAAAATATGTTATTAAAATAAAAATAATAAAATTGCTATATATTTGTACTTAGATACGACAGTCATTTACTTATGTCAGGAGAATAAATAATCTATTCAAGTGGTTCAATATTTTGTTGTTGCAAAACTAGATAACGATATTTATTCTGATATGAAATTAAAACTTAACTTTTGAATCAAACGCATTTAATTTGAGTCACCGAATGCAATACTTTTAGCTCATTAAATATTTAACAACAGATACTTTTCTGAAAACGAATTTAAATTTTTACATAATTGATTAATAGTTTGAGATAAAGATAATTTTTATTGAATTTTAATTGCATTGGTCCAACGTTTATTTCACGTAATTATCATATACGTATTATAATTTTTCTAACACTTTATTACTAACATTATATTATATTAATGTAATTTAATATTAATAATTTAATATTATATTAATATAATTTAATGTCAAAATTAGTTACAATGAACTAAGGACATTTTGCAAATATATTTTATAAGGACCACCGAACTCTGTCACTTAGTCTCCGTCGTCAAATAAAATTATGCTTTTTGCGAATAATATGCTATTTTCATAACTGCTGTGAGTTTGTAAAATTTACACAGTTTTTGTGAAAATGAAAAGCGTTTGTGTTCTAATTTTTTAATATTTAAAAATTTACTTAAATGTTGCATCATACTAGGCTCATAAAAAACTAATTATAGGTAAAAACTAATTACACTGCAGTGATTTTGATAATTTTCATCTGGGTGGGAAAATGCCGCCAAATTGGCGATTTTTAAAAAAGTGTAATTTTTAAAATATTTAAGTTATTTATCTGTTCTAAAGCTCATAAAATCCTTTATGGTACGATGATATACGCAGTTTAAATTCATCGCTTTGCTACAAGTGTAAAACAAAAATGTGGCTTTTTTTTATTTTCTTCAACTACAGAGCTTCGAAAAACCATGTTAATATATAAAATATTGTAACTACGAGATATATCCACTTGGTATTAACAGATACATAATATCATCGTTTTTATGTAAGAATTTTTCCTATGTAAAGCAATATTGTGACTATGTGGCGTAACTACCACTACAAATATTAAATACCAAATCAATAGTATATAAGACATGTTAACTTGTATCTATCACGAGGTACCTTTTGATAGATGAAGGTTGGCATAGTCGATTTATAATTCCCCACATTGGTGACCTACGGACGTGATAAGAAATTGTCAATATTGATGGATGAATCCACATTAAACAGTTGATATGCTTAATTTAAACTGCTCAAAGAAAAGAAAAAAAGAAATCCGGTGAAGTAAATAAAGTCTCCCGGTTAATAAATAATAATGAGCGAAATGCTAGGAAAAAAAAATAGCGAAAAAGCTATAAAAAAAATAAAAAAAAATAACGAGCGAAATGCTTGGAAAAAATAAGAAAAATAAATATAATGAGCAAAAATTGAAGTTAATAAATAAAACAGCATTAATCAACTAGTGGTAATCGTTCATCGAATTCTATCACAGATACAATTCTGGAAGGGGAGTAATGTGGCGTAACTACCACTACAAATATTAAATACCAAATCAATAGTATATAAGACTTGTTAACTTGTATCTATCACGAGGTACCTTTTGATAGATGAAGGTTGACATAGTGTAAGATTAATTCCCCACAACTAGGCATTAATGAGTTAAGTAAAGTTTCGAAAACATCGAAAGATTAAAATGAGTAATAAACTTTGTTTTATCGTTGTTTTAATTCCTGGTTGTTAAAGATGAGCACTTTTTAGAAAATTTTAAAAAATCGAATGCTAATTTCACACGAAAAATATCGTTGTAATTTGAATTTCCTTCGGAAAGATTCAATTTATTTTTCCAAAAATACATGCACGTGGCGCTAGATGGAACGAAAGCTTTTACTTGTGAAAAAAAAATTCTAAATTTTTTATTTCATTTGATGAAAATATCTTAAACCGTAAAAACAATGACGTCCTTCATTTTGTGATTAATTGTATGAAAATAGCTGTTAAATTTGAATGAAGTTAAACTTTCAAAGAAATTAGTGATTTGTGTTTCATCTTTTTCTGCCTCTAACTGTTTAAAACAATTAATATTGCGAAAATTCATCACAAATAATTAGTAATTATAAATTTTTTAATATGATTTTAGAAAATTTGTTTGATAACACGTTAAAATATTGGATGCTGTAGCTTGCAAATTTTTAACATACGTAAGTAATAAATATTACATATAAATAATAAATGAGCTAAAATAATTTTTTGCAGTTTTTAACATATTTTGCTCATTGTAGCTCAAATTATTGGCCGTTTTAAAGGTAACTGAAAAAAAATTTTAAAAAATTAATGGTTATAATATAAAACTAGGAGGCTCCGCCCCCTGCTCGCTAAGGCTCGCCAACCCCCGAAAATTGCTACGCAATCCTATGTGGTTCACGCCGTGAACCATGGCTCGCTGAGGTCGCTCGCCAATGAACACAATGTTCTAGCACAAAGACATAATATATTATCATCAAAGACATAGTATTTTATCATCAAAGACATAGTATTGTACTTATGTAGAAGAATTCTATCAATGTTCTTATTGGCTTTTAAAAAAGTATATTAGCTATTTAGATTGTACATGGTGAAATAATCAAAACATTAGCTAAATAAGAAACATATTAGCAAAATAAATTATCAAATATTGCTTCACTAATATTCTGCATTTTAAAGCGTGAAAATTCAATGCATAAATAAACGCGAAATATAAAAAAAAATTCAATGCATTCAGTACAAACACTTAAACGTTTTTTAGACGTTTAGGTAGCTCCCAGTAGAAAAATATCGATTCAACAGCTGCCTTTTAAAGCATTCTCACTTCAATTAATTAATTAATTCCTAATTGAGTTTAAATTAAATATTGTCATGTTTTTAGTGCATGAATCTGAATTGAACAACCTGATAATGCTCACTCTGGTTATTGTTATCTGGTTGCTCACTACGTGCTCTTGCGCGACGAATCCAATCAATTAAAAATGAAAACTGTTGCCAGCGCGAGAAAAGAAATATCATCGGTTTTATTGATACATACATACATACGTACGTACGTATTAGCGTTTTATATAATATAGATTTAGGCCTTCGAGAGCGAATAGTAACAAATAAGTTTTAAAGGAATTCCTTTTTACGAGTTTTGAATTTACTGGCCTGTAATCAATGTCACTTCACTTCAACACCTTGTTTTTCAGTAATTTGTCCTACTGCACAGTGTAAACAATAAACAGACAAATAATCAGCGGTGCGTTTGAGGGTCAATACGTAACCGATCAGCTCCCGATTCGCCACCACTTGAATCATCATAATTGCAAGGAGACACAGTTGAATACTTAAATGTGACTCATTACCTTCGAATTTAAAACAGTTTTAAAATACTTTGAGGCTGATTTTTGAAGACACAAATCTTCTTTTAAAATCCAAAATGTTAATATTTTTACTGCCATGCAACTTTTTATTGGGATAAATCTATTGTCATCAAATCGAAGTTTCTTAATACACATTATTATTTTCTGAACAAAACTTACATTATTCATTCTTAATTCCAATATTATTGTACAGAGAACAACAAAAAAAAATGAAAAAACGAAAAAAAGAGAGAGATCTTAGTAACTTTTATTCCAATGGTCGGATTTTCACAAACTTGAGGTTCAAAGGGGTGACCTCAAATATGCTAATTAATTAGTGCTGATCATAAATTGAGGAAATCAAACACAAAACGCACTTTCTCAGAATGAATTCTTTTTTTTTTCGACTTATTGCTTAAAACAAAAAATTTGGATTTAAAAAAAAAGTAATTTTGTTTAATAATTTGCTTGTTCTTTGTATAGCGCCAATAACTTGAAATAATAATAGTTTTTTTAGATATTAGTCTACCTACATGATTGAATTTTATATGCATGATTATTTTCACTGTTATTTTATATTATATATACTATCACTTCACCCACTTCATTTTTTTCCTACAAATATGATTTATAAAATATTTGAATTTTAGAGTCATACTAAGAAAAATCAATAATAGGCGAAATTCTTAGACATCATCCTTGTGTAGATAGCAAATTAGCCAAAGTTATGTTTAAGGTCATGATTTAGTAATCCCGATGCTTTAGGCACAAAACTGTCAGAGGGACCCACCAGATCCACAAATTTTCTAAATTCACATGTTGTTCATCAATAAAATCATTTTTAATTTCTCATAACATAAGTATATTGAGTTATTTTGTACGTATTTTCATGTCAATTAACGCATAGTTCTAATAGACTATTCTTAAGAAAAAATACACAAAAAAATATTTGTAACATATAGGGGGCCCCAGACCCGGGCCTCTCAGGCTTTATGATATATTAGGCCCTGATCATCTCTATTTTTGAAAAAGTGTTCATTTTCTGATGAAAAAGGTCGTCTTTCATTACAGATTTTGGTTAGGGGATATATACATAATAAAATAGACATTCGTTTTCGTAATTTGTACAAGATCCCCGACATCTCTCTCGGTTTGAGGAAGAGAGGGAAATAGTTCTGATTGCCCAAGTGAGTTCCCATCCCAAAAAGTAGAAAATGTTGCAAATTTGAGAAGGAAGGAGAAGCAGTATACGAATCTTAGGATACACTCCTTTGTAAGGGCCAGGAGCTGTGAAAAATCAGTTATAATACAACTGTTTTCAAAAACCAACCAACTTGTGTGTGCTAAGTTTTGAATATATGCTAAAATGTTCCGTGAAAACAAATAAATATTTGGAAGATTTGGCGAAGCACAGCTAAGAGCTGTTGATTTATTCAAAATGTTTACATTCGGAGAATTTAGGTTTGGAAAAAGTATTCTCTTCTTTTATTTTGAAAAGTTTTAAAGAAAAACGACTATTTCTTTTATTTTTTGAGTTTTGCAAAATGCTTTACTGAGAGAAACTAGAAACATGCTTAATATTAGCAGTGACCGAATGGACATAAAAACATTAATAAGGCCTGAAAAGAAAAGAAATACCTTCAAACAAGGCCAAATTAAATTCTGCACACTATGAAACTGTAAACCCAAAGATAATTTCAATCAAGAAATAATTTAATCCTTACTATTAAAGTTTTTTTTTTTTTTTTTGATTATTCGATTAAATAAAAAAATAATATTTAATTATTTATTAATTTTTTTCTAATTGAATTTAATAATCAAAAAATTTTAAATTGTGACGTATACAAAGATTTGTTCTTTTTAAACTGTGTAATGCAAAATATAAGATTTGGTTGAGTTGAATAGCTGCAAAGGAAAAAAAAACTTCTTTTTTTTTTCATTTACAGAATTTGTTATTTAAAATTGCTTGGGATGCAAAAATTTCTAAGCCTTTCAAGCCACTATTAAACAATGAAAATCTCCGCTATTTAAGGGACTGTTAAAAAATAACACACATGCACATACACACACACACACACACATATATATATATATATATGCAAAAAAATAAACAAATACAAAAAAACACGAAGAAAATTAAGAAAAACAATAAGTTTCATTTATTGTGCATAAGCTGCAAGTAAACAGAACTCATTAGATAAGTTCAAAAAGAATTGTTAACAATCAAGTTGAACGCGCTCTTTTTTGCGGATATAATCGTGTGGGCTGATGAAAAGATTATACCTTTTATTTTCCGGATTTTTAAAAAAAATTTATCCTTTTTTTTTCTTTTTCTTTCCCTTCCCCCAGTTGTTTGTTATTTTTTTATTATTATTTTTCTTTTCCCCCTTTTTTTCATATGTCTGTGATTTTCCTTTTCCTTTGTTTTTTCTTCATTTGGAACTTATATATATATATATATATATATATATATATATATATATATATATATATATATATATATATATATATATATATATATATATATATATAATTTGTTTCAAAAATTCTCTTAAAAATTTTTGAAAAAATTAAAAAGACAGGAAACAAAATAGCAAAAAGAGGCTCACATTCACAAATCGGAGTGCTTTCTAATATTGCATTAATATAGCTAAAGCAAAATATATTAATACAATAGTGTGAATGCTATATTTTTGAAGCTCCTGCGCAGTTGCCCCTATTGTGAAATTTAAAATGAATAGAATAGTTTCCGTGAAATAACAATTTAAAAACATTAAATGTCATTTAAAATAGCACGCTTTTGAAAAAAGTTGGAATGTTAAGTTGGAGCATAGGTTTCGGAAGAAATTTCTCCAAATAATATAATTTTGTTCTTTTCCAAAAACACCTAATGACTTTTACTTAATAAGAAAATTAGAAATAAAATAAGTAATACCAAAATTGTTTAAGTGGAAGAATGAATGACATTTAAAAAAATTTTATTTGATTTCTCTTCTCAATTTCATAGAATTGAGATGATAGTTCATTGTCAGCATTGTACGCAAACAACTGTTAAAATTTATCTGTATTAAATAAGAGTTTCCCCGAAACATACTTTTCCCATTTTGTAGGTTAGCCATTAAAATCTGAAATTAATTTAGATTGCAAGTTTTCCTAAATGATATCAGGTACATAAATAAACTACAAAAAGAAAAAAAATCATAACTTTTTCAACCGAAAAAGCAATTTTTTTTAACTAGTAATGGGAAATACGATCGGCTTCCTTTCGTCTAAGGTGGTCCTGTCAAAAATGTTTCATTCTTTATTGTTTTGACAAATGAAATGTCGACAATTTCATATTCTGTTTCTAATAAAACATTTCCATACGGAAAACCTATAATTAGGGCTTCCAATTGAATTCTCAGAAAAAAATATAATTTTTCCCTTTTTTTTACTAGATTGGCGAACTACGAACTTTTCGGCGAACTACGATTTTATTGTAGGGGTGATTTCGTTTGAAATGTTTTTTTTCTTCTTTTTTTTTTTTTCTTCTTTTTTTACATTTGCTGTTTTATTACGATTGATGTCTTAGAGTCGTTATTGCTATTAAAGAAAAAACATTGATTTCAGCATTGTTCATCTCAAATTAAAATGTAATAAGTGTTGTCGAAATTTCTTCACTTTGAAATATTTGCAATCAATAAATTTATTAAGTAAATTAAATTAATAGATAATTAAACGTTTATCGTAATAAGCGGTTATAGTTTTTAACCATATTAAAAATTTGAATCAATGAAAATCCTAGCAAACTTGGAAGAATTATATGAATAACAGCACTTTTTATAATCCTTGATATAATTATTTCATAAGAATGGAAGTTTCTACGTAATGAAAGAATTTTTTAAAGATTCTGAAAATAATAAGAAAAACGTCTGAACATAAACGTAACGAAATTTTAAAGTTTGTAAATTTATATTTCTTTGCATACATTTCCAAGTGTGTATACATTTCAAAGTGCCAAAATTTCTTCAATTTGAAATGTTTGCAATCAATAAAATTATTAAGCAAATTTAATTTATAAATAATTAAACATTTATCTTTATAAAGGGTTATAGTTTTTAACCATATTAAAAATTCAAATCAATTAAAATCTTTGCAAATTTGAAAGAATTATATGAATAACAGCCTTTTCTATAATTCTTGATGTAATTATTTCATAAGAATGGAAGCTTCTATGTAATGAAAGCATTTTGTTCAAGATTAAAATTTTAAAAGAATAACAAAAACAATAAGTTAAAGTTTGTATATAAACGTAGTGAAATTTTAAAATTTGCGAAAGTTATATTTGTTCGCATACATTTCAAAATGTATTATATAAAAATTAAAATTCATGTAAAACTTGTATTTACTTGAATTAATTTCCTGATCTTTGTAGTTAATTGTTTTTTTCACGTGTTTTTTTTAATAATGATATTTTTTAATAGTAAAAAAAACAATAATACTAAAAGCTTTAATGTACACAAAACCGAAATTTAACATATTTTTTTGAAAAGTTCATTTTTTTCTCTCAAGCACAGATGTGATGTTCGGCATACTTACAATCACAATAATCAAGAGAGAATTAAAAGTAAATAAACAAATAAATAAGTAAAATAAATAAGTAAATTAAGTAAGTAACAGCTTCTCCACCTTTGTCAATTTTTTGATGCATCCTTGAAATAAGATAAAATTTTTGAATTCTTTTTTTTTCTTCTTCCTTTTTTTACGAAATTATCCGTAAATTACTTCAATGTCAGGTATCATTAGTTGTTCAAGCAATATATATTATTATTAGCTTAGTTTTTCATATAAATTTATTCACAAAATGAATTAAGAATGTTTAGATTTCTTAAAATTATTTTTCAAAAGATGAAAACTTAAAATTTTTCAAAAATATCAACTAATGTAATTATTTATTTATTTATTATTAATTGAATAAAGATAATTTCACTAAGTATAAATTCTTTCTACAAGTATTTAAGATAAATGAGTCGGGAAATAATTAAAAAAAACACTATTACAGATTTATCTCTTGGAAATAGTAAATAAAAGTAAATTAAATTTTTCATAACAAAATTCTTTAATTAAATTTTTAATTCAAAAATCTATTGAGAAAAATTGGAAATTTTAGATAAATTTAATTAAATAACCAAGTTAATGAATAATATATTTAAGAACTATTTTTCGAAACAAAATACGGCTGAAAGTAATAAGCAAAACAAATAAATAAATCTAATTATATAAAATTGCATAAAAATTAAGTGTAATTCGAAAAATCGGGGGATTCTTTTCTGTTATCCATGCATGAATAAAGACAACTATTTTTTCACATTATTTTTTTTTATTATATTATTATTATTATTGAGCAATCGACAAAGTGGACATAGAAAAATAATAAAATAATTAATAAAACAGAATAATAAAATTAAATTAATAATAAAATAAATAAAAAATATTAAAAGAACATAAACAAAAAATAATGAAAGAAATTAAAACAGGGAAAAAAATTGCTGAATTCGCTAGCACCCAACTAACGGAAAAGTATCAAATAAAGCATTCATAAAATAACATAAAGTAAAATCATGTGTGTTCGTCCTACTTTTAGTTGAACGCATAATCAAATAACTCGTGGAATAAATAACAGTCAAAAATTTAATAAATACCAATAGCAATAAAAAAAATTCCAAAAACTTACTTAACTATATCCTAAAGTTCTAATATTTTCTTAATTTCAAAATATTTTGTAAGAACAATTTGCATAAAATAAATTTCTATTTTTAGTTTACAGTTTTAATTTAATGTCACTCTTTTTTTAAAAGGCGATATTTTTACATCACATTGTTTCTTAGTATCGCGCTTTCTCGCGACTTTCCGGGATTTCCACGAGATAACAGCACAATACACATAAACATCTACTGCCAACATTGAAATCATGGTGATTTTCACCAAAAACATCCTTAAAAACGTTCTCTCAGAACGTCAAACGATTTTTGAAAAGAGGCTTATCATTATATTGCCCAAAACACTTTTTCTTATAAAGTTAATTTCTTTTTCTGATTTTTTTTAAACACAAGACTAACCGAAAAAGAAAACTTTACTTAGAGAAGTGCTTCAAAATGCATAAAGAAGAGGAAAGAATAAAAAGAAGATACATTTTTAATAAGATAACTTTTCATTCAGATATCGTTGCTAACACAACACAATGTAACATGATTGACTTATTTGACACGAGTCTTTTATCTTCATAATCTTCTCTGTTTATAAAACTCAAAAGGAACTTATCCTAAATTTCTCAATAGGCCCACACTCCATACATGACAGGCCAGCTTTTGTAGAATGATTCCTTTTTAAAAAATACAAGATTGTTGACCTTTATTGGTATCCTACTAAATAAGTTTAGCGGCTACAAGTGTTAGACAAAAGCATTTCCAACGTACTGAACCCTCAGCATAAAAGAGAACAAAGTTCGCCCAATTAGCCCGTTTGATCTTCAGTTGACAAGTTCTTGTTCTTCTTTACGTCAAACTTGACGGATTTTATGGTTCTTTCAACATCCTAAAGTAAGAATCAAAAGAAAAATGAAAAACGGATCATCAATCCACCTTCTTTTATTCTTCTTTTATTCGGTAACACCTCCTTTGAGGAAGATAATACCATCCATATAAAAATTCCAATTTGAAAATTTTTATTACGCTACAAATTGGTTGACTTGATTAGTTGAAAATGAACAATAAAGTCTCTTTTGGAAAGGTTAAAAAAGTAACTTCCAAAAACTAAATAAACTTAAAAGTTCGTTATCTTCATTTGTTTTATTTACCTGATGCTTTTATTTAAGCTATTTTAACTGTACACCAGCGGATCCCAAATGGTGTTCCCAAAGGTCGTAGGAGTTAGGAAATTTTTTACTAGTTATGATTTTTGAAACCTGTAATTATATTTATATTCAGATAATAATTCACTTTTTATTTAATATTTTCGTTATATTTATGAAATTATTTAATTAAAATGCTGGAGGAAAGAAATTTAAAAACAATGCTTTTTCTAATAACAATAAAATGGACGAATTATGAATATGCATTTATGAATTTATATATATTTTAATTAATACTCTCTCGTTAATTAACGTGTTCACAATTGCTTAAGAAATTTCTTCATAAAGTCTCAGGGTTCCGCCAAAAAGAAGGTCGATCATTTAGGGTTCCAGAGCAGAAAAAATTTGGGAACTATTGCTCGACACTTCTAAACATATAATGACTTGATGCTATTTCAATTTATTTAGGATAACAAATGTGAAATTAGAAATTTCCTTTTAACACCTAAACAACCGATAAAAGTATAGTTACAAGTGATACAAGCATATAAGTGATTTGTTTTTCAGCTCTTGCAATTGTTGATTAATATGAACAAAGCGTTGCATATTGAGCAACTTTTGACAACGTTTTTCTTCTTCTTCTGCGAAAGTAATGAATTTTTAAATGTAGAGTTATTATATTTACTTAATTCTGCTGTCTGCATATTCGAGAATATATAAATGTAATTATGTATAGGTTAATATTCGTATCATTTTTTATTATAGTATATATTCTAACAAACAGTCGAACAGAGCTGCTGTAATCAGCTTTTCAAACTCGGAAGGCAATGATGAAAATGATGATCATCAGAATTTAAACAATGCACTGGCTAAAATGATTTAAAAAAAACAAATGAATAAAAATTAAGTTGGGAAACAAATCTGTCCTGTTTTGCATCATTTTTTGATATTGGGTTGATGTATAACAATTAGTTACTGTGTGAAGATTGCTTAAAAAAATGCTTAATAATGAGTTGCTGTAATCAGCTTTTCAAACTCGGAAGGCCATGATGAATTATGATCATTGAAATTTAAACAATACACTGGTTGAAATGATTAAAATAAACAAATGAGTAAAAATTAAGTTGGGAAACAAATCTGTCCAATTTTGCATCATTTTTTGATATTGGGTTGATATATAACAATTGGTTACTGTGTAAAGATTGCTTAAAATAATGCTTAATAATACTATGTGTTTATTGACCTACTTTTACCTGATTTGTTAAAATTAACTATGGTGTGGTCATTTTGTCCTGCACGTGGAAAAGTAGCCATTTTGTTTTTTTCTTTTTTTTCTTTTTTTAAAAAAAAGAGCAAAGGAAAACTAAGATTTTCATCTTAAAACAAAACAATTTTAAAAAAGATGTAACTACAACAGGAAATGGAAACTTATTATATCACGTCATCTGTTTTTCCTCTATATAAATATACTCCCCATTATAAATATGAAAAAATGTGCACAAAATTGTAGTATATTCTGTAAAAAATATTAAAAAATTAAATATTTTGCAGTTACAGATATTTAATTGCTTGATAAAAGTCCTATTTATCAACATAACAATAATCATGGTATTGTTTATTTATAACAGAGGTTTCCTATAGTTTTCAATTTACAAGCACAATTAATAAGTTTATTCACAGGGCATTTATGTGCCTTGAATAAGAATCGGCCAACCTTCATTAAGTTATACAAAACAAAAACAAGTTCTCAATTACGAATCAAATAAAATGCGTTTTAACACCTTTAATTTCATTTTAAAAAACTTTCCAAACAAAAATATTTTAATTTTGATATCAATTATTCAGACATTTACAATTTAAGCGTAACATAAGAACTACAGAATGATGGGGAAGAGAACTTATATAAAAGCCTGCAAAATGTTCAGTGAGAGAATTGAAGAATGAGAGACAACCAAAGTCCAAGAACAAATCCTCCCCTCCCCCACACTGAGGGAAAATGTTTGGTTAAAGCTTCCAGCATATGGCAAAATGAACAATAAAATATGCTTTTGTATTACGTAATAAAATTTGGTATATCTGTTAAAATTTGGAAATTTTATTATGATACCTTAAGAGCATGGCATAAAAGCCATTTATTCGGTTAAATTTACTTTTCAGTTTGGTATTTTTAACAAAATGTGTGCTAATAAGAACTTTAATTTTAAAACCTAGAATTTTCGTCTAACTGCTACCATATTAATAAAAACATTTACCAGATTTAGATGTTTTTTTTCTTTTTTACTAGAAATATCATCAGTACAGGTAACATAATTTTTTGCTAGATTTTTTTCTCTCCTTGCACCGTGATTGTTGATAAATTTCAAGACAGAAAACACACAATTTTGCACGTATGCGATTTTTTTGAAGATTACTCTAAATGTTCGGACAAAATCTAATTTTTCTTTCTTTAGTTCTTGAGTGAGACGAAGAAACAAAATAGTATTCAAGCGAATGCAATAATTTTCCTGGAAGCTAAAAAAATTGAATTTGTTCTTGAATGAAGAGTATCTGAAACCAATACAGATCCTCAGCTTCACAAAAAAACTGTAATTTTAAGTAAATATATCTTAGTTCGCGAGCATTAAAAAGGAAACGTCCGCCTACTTGCAACCACTACTGGACTACTCGGGCTGCTAGTTGAAAACCATTGCTCAAGCCATTGCTCAAGTCATTGCCTTAAAGAAAATTTCTTTAACACAAAGAGATCAGATATGTATATGAACTTGTTTGAAAGGCATTAATTCTTGTTGAAATATAATATTTCATTCATATTTTAACTAAGAGCAGCAAAAGAAAAAGAAATAAAAGAAGTATTGCAAGCAACCAAGGGCGTAGAGATTTGGCAGACGGTTTTTAGCTCCGAGCAACCAGCTAGAAGACATTAAGGCAATAAATAATAAAGGCAATAAGGTCTAAAGACAGTAAAACTTTAAACCTATAGTTATATTTATTATAAAATAACATTTTTTAGCAGATAAATATTTGACTCAAGCAAATTATTTTATAAAGGATAAACTAAGTCTTCGGATATTATGTCATTATTAGCTTAGTTTTTCATATAAATATGTTCACAAAATGAATTAAGAATGTTTAGGTTTCTTAAAATTATTTTTCAATAGATAAAAACTTAAAATTTTTCAAAAATATCAACTAGTGTAATTGTTTATTTATTATTAATTGAATAAAGTTAATTTCACTAAATATAAATTCTTTCTACAAGTATTACTTAGATAAATGAGTCAGGAAATAATTAAAAAAACGCTGATATAGATTTATATTTTGGAAATAGTAAATAAAAGTAAATTAAATTTTTAATTGCAAAATTCTTTATTTAAATTTTTAAAAACTTTAATAATTAAACTTTGATAAAAATTTCATTTTATAATAAAGGATAAAATTTAATAATGAAGTTTTAGATCTTTGAAATTTAAATATCTTTTGAATTTCAGAAAAAAAATTGTTTTAAACAATAAATTTTGTACTATTGAATTATTTCCATTTAAATCGCCTAAAAAGGAATCAATATGTAGATTTAGATTTTTCTTTTCAATGCTTTTGGAAAAATTAAATTTGCTATTCTTCAGTGATATTTAATTTAGGAGTTTGCTATAGGTTTAAATAAGTCATCCACTCAAATTTAATAATGAAGCTTTAAATCATTCAAATTAAAATATATTTTACATTTCAGAAAAAGAAAATATTAAAAATAATACATTTTGTACGATTAAACTATTTCCTCTTACATTGATCAATATATAGAGTTAGCTTTTTCTTACCGATGTTTTTGGAAAAATTAAATTGACTATTTTTCAGTGATATCTAATTTAGGAGTTGGTTATGGGTAAAAATAAGTCTTCCAAACAAATTTAACAAGGAATTCCTAGATATAATTCAAATTAAAATATCTTTTGCATGAAATTTTTTTTTCATAAATAATGCATTTTGTACTATTGAATTATTTCCACTTACTTTACCTAAAAAGGAATTAATATATGGATTTAAATTTTTATTTCCGATGTTTTTAGAAAACTTAAATTGGCTATTTTTCGGCTATCTAATTCAGTGGTTTGTTTAGGACATTCAAGCACCTCTGCACGTCATTGCAAATACTCATTATAAAAGAGAGTGCTTCCAACTTCCTTGTATTTATTAAAAGAAAACCAAACAAACAAACAAAAAATCATAAAATTAAAAAAAAGATGGGCATTTGGTTAAGTCAAAATTTTTCCTTCATCACCAGAATTTTTTTTATAAAGGATAAAATATGACGCCAAACAAATAAATTGTTCTTCTGTTTCTTTAATCGTGATACGAATTACAGAGAAAATTACCCAGAATGCGTTTCGGCACCAGAAAGGGACCCAAAATGAGATTCTACTTCAACACAATTTACAACATCCACTATTACGTGACTTTAATCAACAAGAATATGGAGGGCATTGGCCCTACTATGAAAACATGGAGGAAAATAACTTTTAGTAATGGAGGTTAGTTATCTATATTTTAAGAATGCATAACAAAATAAAACTCCAGAATATTAAACGTAGAAATAATATTTGTTTTCTTTAGTTTTGACTGGTTTCATATTAAATGGAATGGTTTTATGGAATTGGTTTTTTGTACCATCTAATTATTAAAAGCCTAGCAGCTTGGAGGGTATTGTTATTCGATAAAATTGTATGGAATATTATGTAATAAATACATAAAATATTTGGAAATTACACTTTTAACGAATATTAATTTCAAATTTGTCTCTAAGAATAAGTAGATGTTTTATGAAATATGATTAAATGCTGATAGAAAATTTAAACAAAACACATCTCATAATAATATGGAAAATCGTATTCTTCTTTTTCGTGAGAGTATTTGTTTCATTTCTTTTTATTGCTTTACTTATTTATTTTTTTGTGGAGGCTAAAAATTCATTTTAAAAATTTACCTGAAAATGCTGTATCTGATGAATATAATCCTGAAGTTAAAATTTTAATTTCATGCTAGTATGAGACAGTGTGCACATATTGTACGGACCTGAGGAGTTACTTCCTGAAAATGTAAATGCGTTTTTCTCTAAAATGTATTAATAAAATTTGAAAATTTATTAATAAAATTAGAAATAAAATTTTACAATTGATTCAAATGGCGATAACTTTGATGAATCATATCACAAAATTTAGAAACCTTAATCGAACTTATAATTTTAATCAGAAATAGATTGACAAAAAAAGTATGAAAAATAAATAATCTATTTTGAGTCCAAAAAAAATTATAATTTGTGGAGTCAGAGTTTTTATCGAGTCGGAATTTCGGGATATGTGTTAGTCGGTAATTTTAACTGGAAACCGCATCCGATTAGGAATTATTTTTTAACTTCAAATTTATATCCTAAACGCAGAGCTATAAGCGATAAGCAGAGAGCTCGCCGCACTTAACTGTACTCAATACTCAATTTATATTCTTTGTCGTTATTTGATAACTAGGCAATGATTAAAAGCTAGTTGGAACATATTTTCATAAGACATTTAGGAAAACTATGTTTTGGATGTAATCCGACAGCCAAAACATATTTTGCTAACTGTTTCGCTACAATAATTTCTTTACCTATACTTTCATTTCATTAACTTTACGCCAAACGTGTAACAACTTTAAATATGCTACCTTAAAAGTAAGTCTTACTTTATTTATTATTATTTTATGATAACTCTTATTTTATTATTATCTTATCATTATTTCGCTCATTATTATTTCCTTTATTATTATTTAATTTATTATTATTTAATTTATTATTATTTAATTTATTATTATTTCATTTATTATTATTTAATTTATTATTATTTCATTTATTATTATTTAATTTATTATTATTTAATTTATTATTATTTAATTTATTATTATTTAATTTATTATTATTTAATTCATTATTATTTAATTTATTATTATTTAATTTATTATTATTTAATTTATTATTATTTTATTACCAGTCTTATTTTATTTAAAGACCAAAGATAAAAATCTAAAATAAGAAAATGATTCTTTAAATACGCTTTTTCGTATGGAATCATTTACTCAAAAAATGACTTTTTTTCCTTGTTGTAAAGTATTAAAATTCGATTTTATAAAATAAGATACATTACAACATGGTTTTTGGAGACAAATTTGAATAATAATTTTTGGATATTTTCTAAACTTAATGCCATGAGCAAAAATTTAATTGCACATGAATGCTTTATTTGAATAGCAGGACTAATCCATTGTTTATTTTTAGATACAAAGCCTTATCCAATAAGTGCATTGTTTTTCCTGTCTTCTCTGATTTGTAGTGCCCTCCGTTTGGTCAACAAGCATAATTTCTGAACTCCATTACGGTGTCTTTTTTAACCTCAAATTTATGTCTGTCTTTGTGCTATTAAACTTCATAAAAAAAACTAATCTTATATATTTCTTCTCATACCGTTAACCTAAAGCTTAATAGAGTCGGGCACAATACTCTGGCATCATGATAAAAATAGCACTAAAACATTCATACGTATACAGTAGAGAAATATGTGTATTACAAGTGATAAACATCAGTTTGACATGTTTTTCAAGGAGATTTTCCTTTTAATCATTAAAAAATAAATAAAACCAACTTCTGTTAACGATAAAATACGATCTGTCTGTATTTAGGTTAGTGTCAAAAGAGTATTTTTCCAGATAAATTCTAGTCACGAATTTAAATTCAGGCACAGATTAAACGAATTCCATCTCATAGTCACAACCGTGTTTCCTGTTTCGGTCTTACAGCAGCTGTTGCGTTAAGTTTCTTAGATAAGTCACACAAAACTGACGAACGTGGTCGTAGTCATCTTGTAATGGCTTTTTGATTTTGAATTTTATTTGGTGTCTCTCTTTCTTTTTTGTTTTTTTCTATGAAGGGAGTATTTTTACACGATATTAAGATAAAATGAATTTTAAAATTTCGGTCGAGTCAAGAAATTAATATTTATTTATTATTTTCTTTTTTCTTTTAAAACCTCCAAAGTTTTTCGTAATTCTGTAAATGTTTTTCTCCTGTAACTCAAGTAACAATAAATAATGTTATCCTGCAATCATGTAACTCAATGTAATCCTGTAACTCAATGTAATCCTGTAACTCAATGTAATCCTGTAACTCAAATAACTTTAATAAATAACAATGTTATTTTGAGAAAATAAATTGATTTTGAATCACACGCAGCAAAATTGACCTATTGTTCTTAGTTACACTTTTCGTTAAGAGGCCTACCTCACTCCTCTTTGATTTTAGGTTAAATTTTTATTTGTATTTCCTTGATATTTTTTCGTACTTAACAAACATTTGATGATAAAGTTTTATTAGGCAGCAAAATATCTTTAAAAAAATAAAAAATAAAAGATGTCTCTTATTAGATTAGGAGAAATAGCCCTTGATAATTATTAGAATGATTTTTCTTCCATGAATTTTTGTTCAAAACTTTAAAGCAATGAAATGGTGCAATTTCTGGTTTTTAGGAAGTACTTTTAAACTACACGTTTGTCAGTTTTTAAATTTTTTAAAATCTAATTATATTGCAATTTAAACTGATGAAAACCGATTTGGATGACGCTAAAACATCTTTTACCATTGAGTGCATAAAAACAAAAATACATATCATAATTCTAAAAACAGGCAAACACTGTTGGTTTAAAAATTGTATTGACATAATTTTATCAGAAAAAATTGATCGAAAATACCACTAAACACTAATAAAAATCCACTCTCTTTACAATGTTAAAAATTTCTCGGAAAAAAATTATTAAATTACTATTTAATTTTTATTAAACCATATTTAAACAAAATAGTCAAATGACCATAAACAATATGGTATTCAGACTGTCTTATGTGAGCAAAACCGTATATATGCCGTCACCAAACATGATTAAGCTACCAGAATTATTTCGTACCAAGTAGGCTCACGTAATGAAGACTTTTAGTGATGATGATGGCTGCATATAATAGCCCGAGTGGGCTAATATGTCAATCTCATGAACGGGGATTCGATTTTATTACAATATTTCCTCGATTCCCTTTATCCCATGAAAACTTTACAAGATTCCAATGTCCTGCACTCCCTAATTTGAAACCACTGAGATAGAATGCGATACTCTCATTCAAGCATAGATGGCAGCACTATAAAGCAGTTAAACTATCTCCAATGTCCAGTTAAAATTTTCTTTTATAGTTTTGAAACCATGCTAGTTGTAAATGGTTAAGAAACTGTACAGTTTTGTATTTATGGGTTCTTAACCAAACTAGTTGTAAATGGTTTTAAAACTGTAAAGGTAAAAAAATGTTCTTCACCGTAAACTTTATGGTTAATTGGATAAACAGACTGCTGCTGGCTATTTTACCATAATTTTAGAAGGAAAACTCTAACAGTGTATATCTCAAATTGTAAGAGGGTGACGGCCTTGTATTTCACATGCATCGTAAGATTGTGCCAAATAGAGTAAATATCCACCATTAATTTATTTGTGAAAATTAAATAAAGAAGATTAAAACACATTTAGAATTTTTCCAACCTGTCTCCACTCCTTCTACAGTAGAGTTCGGTCGGGAGAGGAAAGGTCTTTTATGAAATAACTTACCTTCATATTTAGGGTCGTTCAAATATCATGTAAGCACGTTTTTTGTCAACTTTGAATCCCTTTCTCTTGTCAACAAAAATAAGCAAATTACAATACCATGCTAACGAAGAAAATTGCAACAACCCGCCCCCTGTCTGCTTCAAATTTGACTTTTACTTTTGTAGTGCAATTTGAAGAATTTTAGAATTAAATACAAACAAGAGAAGCATAACTTTGAGCAGAAACGAAATTTACGTTTTAATTCATTTTATAAAATTTTGAATCTAAAATTTTTCTCTTTTACCCATTTAAAAACAGAACGATTGATGAAAAAATGATTTAAATTTAATATATAAATAATCTAATCAGGTGTCCAATTTAGTTGCAGCCATTTCTTCATATCATGGCTTTGCTTCTTTCCTATTTTCTTATACTCAGAATGAAACGTGAGCAACTTCTTCCTCCATCTATTCATCATTCATGCTTTCAGCATATTTAATTGCATACTTAAGTTCATTTACTAAAAAAGTCTTCCAATCTTAAAGAATCTTTTTGTGTTTTCCTTCTGCGGTCAAAACCTTTAATCTTTGAAAGTCTTAGAAGGAATTTTTTCCATCTTTTTCTTTCCCTCAATTTAACTTTTATTTCAATTTAAAAAATTTCCCACTTTTTTTTTTTTTTTTTTCAAATTTTTTTACTACATTTTTTCTTATTAAAATATAAAAATCTAGTGATTTAGTGCTTTAAATAAGCATTGATTAACCCCATCCCCCTCCAACTGGCTAAAATATGCAAGTGACAAAACTCTTCCCCCTCTTAGGTATAAACATAGAGTATTTTAACGGCTCTTTTTTCTAATGACACATTCTATTTCTTTACAATCCTTTTAATATTTACTCTATTAATACAATTCATCCATTTTATTTTTTTATCATGTTTCTTGTATTGATTAATCATATATTCATATTTTTTCTGTTGCAAATTTAACATCTGCAAATTTAAAATTTTGATGCGCAATTGCAAACATTGTTGAAACTCTTTAGTTTATATGCCTTATGCTTTCGAAATTAAATACGTTAACAAAGAAATACATGAAATAATTAATATTAATGAAAATTACAATTTCTTTTATTTCGATGTAATACTACATATGGTTAGAAGTAATACAAAAAAAATTAAATTAAGTTCCTTTTTTTCCAAAACTGTTAAGTTTTAAATCTTTTAATATGGTCAATTCCATCATTTGCGAATTCGATCATACTATTACATTATATTCCATCATTCCATCAGACTTCAAATATATGTAACTCAGTTTTAAAAAAAAAGTCAAGCTGTTTTAGCTTTTTTTGTGTAAAGAAATCTCCTCATGTTATTCACGCTTATTGCAATTTTTTATTAACTTTTATAAATGTAACATTTCTTTGGAAAATAAAAACTAACTATTACTGACGTAACATATCGAAATATATCCGTAACAGCTAGTTTTGGTTTTCAGTTTTTTTTTCTTCTTTTTTTTAGATTTATAAAAGTTAATTAAAATTTAAGAAAATGTAAATTACACCGAAAGGTATTACTGAAACTGCTTGTCATTTTTTTATAAATTTAAAATTATGAATATGGTAATGTTTGTCATAAATAAGTGTCACCCGACACTGGATGTCCGATTAAATAGGCCTGGGAAGGCCAATTTAATCGGACATCAGGCCGGACATTAATCGGATAAGGTCAATTCAATCGGACAATAGCATCAACATACATAATACCTACTTAACATTTTATAGAATGCCGCCATTTCGTACTTACACAGTAACATAGAAACAAAAGATGTAAAATATTAAAATGAATGACAATTTGAGACGCTGTCTTTACAACTCCAGCTTTTTTTTACCTAATCAATAAATTCAAAATGACACAGAAACTATTAATTGAAGGTTCAATTCCTCGAATCAGTACAAAATCATTCTAAATCAGACCGATTTTAGTTGGATTAGATTTATCATTTTCATCGCAACCTAAATTAACGATTTAGCTTTATCCCTTTCTTTTCAATGACATTCTTCAGAATTTTGACATTACAATAAGTAATTAAAACCTTGAAAGAATAATAATATGAATAAAAATATGTGAGAAGACGACAACATCCTGTGATGGTGAATTGTGCTAATTTGTAACAAAAAAGAAAAGATTAATGGTATACTCATAAGTACTTATTGTAGATGTGCTGGAAACATTTATCATCTTATTAGTTTCTTCAGTATATGTTCCATCCTCCCTGCTTTTTAAGAGGTCAGACTCCCCTCAAATTATCTCCATCCTCTTTAACCCTTCTTGCCTCCATGGTTAGAATTTTTCACCTATTCCATCACAATCTCAACACCCCTTCCAAGAGAAGATGACCCTTAGACGCCCAGCCCAAATTCTTAAGAAACCTCGTATCCTGCAACTAGAATTTGATTACCCTGCATTTACTACAGGTCGTTAAGAATATTGACCATCATAAATAACAATAATTCTGGAGTTCTAACGGCAGAAAGTATCAATCGGACGTCACCGTGATGAGGAAAATTGATTTCGAATTTTTTTTTTTAATGAATTATTTAGCTCGTGAAACGTTTTTGGGAAAAAATCACGCGCTATTCTAACTTTTGTTCTGCGTAATAACATCTTTTAATTTCGTTTTTCCACGCGTAAAAATTAATGATGAAAATCAATTTGAATTTTGAAAAATCAAATGTCCCCACTAAAAAAGTACATGTAGTTTTTAAACGCTTTACGAACTCCAGCGTTAAAAAATATAGGATTAAGTTGTTATTTTTCTTATTAATGAGGCTATTATTATTCGCATGGCATCTAACATTAAATATAAATCCTATTTACAATTTTTCATTTTAACCCGAAACAGCTGTGTATTCTAATGTTATTTTTCATTTTAACCAGGCTATTATATGACAACTTACATAAAAAATCCTAATTATGATCTTCTATTTTATTTTAAAACAGCCATGATTGGTTGTGTAGTTGCTTTTCATCAAAATCAGTATATTATTTTTCGTACAGAAACTTCAAATAAAGAAGAAGAAAAATATTAAAAGTTTTTACTCTCTTAAAACTACGTGCAGTTAAATCTTTAGTTTTCTTCTTATAAAGTAGGCTATTATTTACCGAATGATAACCTCCACTAATTAAAGTTATATTTACCTATTTTTTGTAGTATTTTAAAACAGGTAACGTAAGGTTAGGGTGCGATTTTTCATTTAAACTAGACAGCGTGGCAACTGGTATTAAAAACATATCTAATTATAATAGTTTTCGAAGGAATAACAGCTATTAACAATCTTTGTTTACAAAAAACATTAACTTTAATTAAAAATTCCTTTTTAATCACCAGACGAAAAATTTCAACAAAAAAATTGTTCGTATTAGGAAGTGTAATACTTCATTATTTAAACGAAGATATAAATACACTCCACCTTGGGACTGGATTCATAGAATAAAAAATATTTATTTTAGTTTATTAATTCCTATATTTAAAAAAAGTGCAATTTATTTGCAATATTTCAGTAATTTTTATGGTAATTTTATATATTTTTTAGTTTATTAATTCATATATTTCAAAAAAGTGCACTTTATTTGCAATGCTTCAGTAATTTTTATGGTAATTTGATATTTATTTTAGTTTATTAATTCACATATTTAAAAAAAGTGCAATTTATTTGCAATATTTCAGTAATTTTATGGTAATTTTATATTTATTTTAGTTTATTAATTCATATATTTAAAAAAAGTGCAATTTATTTGCAGTACTTTAGTAATTTTTATGGTAATTTGATATTTTCATGGATAAGTGAAGCATGAACTCGTTTGGTGTGTTAGCCATTCTCTAATAATCTTGTAGTTCGAAATAGAGAATAGCAAGGCTTTGTGAGAAAAAGGTAAAGGTAAGGAAAAAAATATTTCAACTTATAAGTTGCCATATTTATTGATATTGAGTGCTTTTGTGAATTATAATACTAATAAAAAAAAAACGTAGAAACATCTGGTGTATAAAGGTATTTTATTCATTTTCTTTTGACTCGCAGTGGTTGGAACAAACCATTCTTTGTTCCATAAACAACAGCAGAACTGAAAACATAAACAAAGGAAAGACGTTGTTCTATGGAGAAAAAAAGAAATCTTGAAATAGAGTATTGTGACATTGAGTAATACCAAGAATTCTTAAGTTCTAGATAAGATTTTGATTATTTTGAGTATGAGGAGGTTGGTTTTGTCTCTAAAATTTTGAGTGCCGTTTTGATAAATCCAGACGGCCTGTTTTAGATGATTGGTTTCTTTTGTGTTTATAGAGGGAACGGAAGAAAAATATCTTGGTTCGGCATAATCCCTTATAAGTATTATTATTTAAAAATTGTTATCTTTGTTTTGGACAAGAATGAATTCTGAGTTTTGAAGAGCACAAATTTGTGATAGCGGTATTAATAAAGTATTGTAGACCACCCAAAAAGTAAACAATACTAACTCACTCCCATTTCCGTATTTTTTTTCTTCCTGAATCTGCTTACAATTATTTTAAAATATGAGTTATGATTTTTTTATTTAAAAATATTTAATTAAAATATATGTAATAATAATCTTAGGCTAGCATAAATTTTCTATCTTACTCTCATGGTATTAATATATTTCTGTAAACAAATCGTTTACAAACATGATAATAAATTTTAATCTAACAAACCTATTTAATTTTTATAAGAAATATCTAAGAACATCAGTTTTACATTTATCTAAGATATATATTCGTTTAAAAATATGAAGTTAATAAAATTAATGTCTATGAAATGAGATTATCCTAAAATTTATTCTTTACCTTCATGATAGGGATTAATTTTTCAAAACAAAGCATTTACAAGGTAAATATAACTCTATAAGAAGTGCATGGTTTTTTTTTATATGTAATGATAATTTATATGCATGGTGAATATGAATGTTGCAAAATTTTAGAAACACTTCGATTCAACATTTATCATGGCCAAGAATTTTTATATTTAAAATTAACCAATACATAAAATCTATGATATTCCAGATGATGCTACTTTCTGACTAACCGTCATGATTAATTTCAGAGAACAAATTGCTTATAATATTGAAACTCTTAAAGTAGTATATTATTTTAGTTCTAGCTAACCAAGTTTATTTCAGTAACAATTATGTAATCACCTAATCATATTCCATGTTGATATCATATTATCATATCCCATAATAACTAAATAATCATATTCTGCCTTTAATCGAATTAAAATATTGATTTTTTTCTAAAAAATAGTTCTTAAATAAAAATCTGAGACTAGCAAAAATTTTCTCACCTATCTTTACGGTAATAAGGAAAAATTTTCTGTAAATAAATTGATTATTAAATATAATTTTAAGTTTAAAAGAACTGTATCATTTGTATAAAATATTGATTCTACATTTGGTCTACCAAAGGTGGAATTGTGAGTGCGAATTTTATCCTCAGGTTATTATAGATAGGGAAGAGTGCTGAACATTGTAAAAAATTGCCGATCGGAATGAACCGGCACCAAGGCACCGGTACTTTTTACCATAAAATCTATTTTTTTTTTCGCAAAATTTTACAGAATAAAATCTGATGTATTATGATTTTTACAGTAGCATTTATTGTTAAATTATAGTATCACTGTAGTTAAATGATTGTTACTGTAAAATATACAACATAAAATATTACGCTAAAATTTATTTTACGGATGATACACCCAGGGTGCCGGTACCTTTTACCTTAATTTTTTTACAGTGTACCTTGGAACACTTTTTACAACTCACTTTCTCACTTCGACAATTACCGTCAGATTTACAAGCTAAAGTCAAAATATAAAAGTGAAAGCGTTTTCATCCGTAAGCTATTTTTTCGAACACATACTAATGAAGAATAAACATTGTCAGATCCGTAAAGTAGAAATTGCAAACTATCTCAAGACTAATGCTTCAGACAACAGATATTTGAACCTATTTAATGTCGACATACAAACGTTCTATATTTAAAGTACTAAATTAAGGAAATATATATTGTAGACGTATTAAAAAAGGAATAGAAGTTCTCAATTTAAACCTGATGCATAAAAAAATTCAACGTAGAATTGGGATGAACGGAGTAAGCATCAACATGCATGTATAACACATAATTTTTATTGCACTAATTGCAACAAGAATGAATATTAAAACCACGTTCTACAGAAGATGAAACGCTTATGAATATGTATAACCCAGAATTGTTTTTTATTCTACTAATTGCAAAAAGAATGACGAATATTAAAATATCGTTTTCCAGAAGATGAATGGAGCAAGCATGAACATGTTTGTATAGTACATACTTTCCATTGCAAGACAACAAGGATGACAAATATTAAAAATACGTTCTCCAGAATTCATGTTCACAATTTGACAATGCGTTTACACTCTACTAACGCAGTTATAATATTTTTTTCGGTATTGAGAAGGATAGCGATAAGTAAAACTTTTAATAAATGTTTTAATAAATTGGAAGCTTTATGAGAATAATTTAAACTAAAAAATTTTATTTGCTTGTAGGAAGCTAACTGTTTTATAAAAAAATTAAAGCAAAAATTAATGATTGAACCCAAGTGCATGCGTAGAATGAATAAACAAGGCTTTGCTTCCAAATTCATAAGTAAATTTACAGAAATTTTTAAAAAAATTGTATTAATACATTAAATTAATTAAACTAAGCTATGTCTAAAAGATAGAATATTTCCAATATTAAAAAAAGAAAAAAAAACGAAAAAGATTATAACACACCATTTTATAACAAAAGTTATTGCAGTTATTAAAGATCGTGTGCATTGGGACGCATACCAAAAGATAGAAAATGCTTTACTGTCCCAAGTTTCAATCACCATATAATTTAAATAAAACCAAAATTGTGCAATAGTGTTAATCTAAATAAAATTTCATTATTTTCCCATAATAAAAAAAGTTTAGAACTCTTCTCTTCTGTGATTGAATAAAGTTCAGTTAAATAGTTTTTTGAGTTCATATTCAGAAAAAGAAAATAGATTGAAAAAAAAAATACAATAAAGGGATGAAATATTCTTTTCCTCACCACGGCATTAATTCTACACTAAGTTTTGCTATAGTGTCATTCATTGATCTAGGCTATAAGAAATAAATAAAAATGAAGGTAATATGATAATTTTTTTTGAAATTGTCAATGTTTCAAGGTACAACATCCTTCAATATTAATCAAAAAGATTTTAGAATCCTTGCTTATCGGTTTCGGGTCAAAAAATCTGTTTAAATTTATTTCAAAAACGCTACCGAGGAAAAATTTAGAGCTTTCTTAAAAGCACACAAGTGGAGAAATCTACTTAGGGCATAAAAAAATTAAACATATCAATAGGTCATAAAGAGAAGATTAACAAGACCACAAATTTCTAAAAAAATTTTTTTTTTAATATTAAAATTTTACTGCCTTCATAGTCTTGCATTAAATGGAAAGATATTTATGTATGTAAGAAACGGATAGCATTTCCTACGATAGTAGAATAATAACACAAAACATTCTTCGATTTGGAATGTTTTAATTTTTATTATATAATTTTTATTTGTATACCAGAAGATATAGTAGATGCAAAAATTTTGTTAAACATATACCTCGTTGATAGACTCGTAGACGATTGTTTTTTCTTAATTCATTTTTTATATTTCCTCAGGATTTTATATTGCTTGATTATTTTTGTTTGGCTACATCGTTTAAATCAGGGTTACGGTTTGAGGTTGGCGAACGGAGCGATCGTCTAAGGCAGTGTTTCCCGAACTTATGACGTTTGTATACCCTTTCTAAATTTTTCGTAACGCTGTGTACCACTAATAAAAAAATGAATGTATTTTTTACAATAAAAAAATTGTACAAAAGTAAGAAATCACAACTGGCTGTTGACACCACTAATTATTAACTGTTAACTCTGCAAAAAATAACCAATAGAAAAATACGTAATCATAAATTTTCATAACTAGCCTTGATTTAAAATAAAAATTTTTGAAATTTTCGTTTGTTGCAAGATATTTCGCACAAGAACGCGTACCCCCGCTAAACTGTTCCCGTACCCCTGGGGGTACGCGTACCACACTTTGGGAAACACTGGTCTAAAGTTGCTGAAAAATCAGTTAATCATGAGTAAAATCAGTTACTTAAAATCAGTTTGATTCATGAGTTTATTCAAGTTGATTAAATTTTAAATGAATCAATTTGTGAGTTTTTTTATAGTTTTTTAGTTATCTTTTTAAAATTTTTAATAATATTTGTAATTATGTTTGTAATTTTTGCAGAATTACATATTTAAAAGTTTAAAATATTTTACATTTGTAATTGTAGCTCGTATATGTTTTATACTGTCCTAATCTAAATCAACAAAAATCCAATATTCAAACCAGAAAAAAAAATCAAATTTATTTTACTCATTGGATTTTGCAATAGCCTTTTGCCGTCTCAACATTATACCACACATGGAAAACACTGCACTTTGTAGTACCACAAAGGTCACAAAGGTGTTCTTCAACTCGCAATTTTTTTCTTATTACCAAACAAAATCTTATTTTTTATAAAATGTTTTCAAGTTATTAGTCAGTAGTTTTTGTCGAAAATCTAATTGCATATAAAACTGACAACATACTTAATAAAATAATGTGTTATATAATGCTGAATATTTGTTTATTATATTGCTTTATTATTCATTAACATGATATAATTATATTCAATGCGTAATTGTACTAAATTATATTCTATAAAATTAATTATTATTATTTTTTAAGAAAAAATTAATATGAAGCAGCAAGAAAAAAAATACTTTCCAGCCCTAAAATTGCATAACATCGCATAACAATTATAGTTTAAAAGGACTTATAATCTAAAGAATTTAAAAACGAGTTAAACTGTTGATAAAAGAACTCTTTCTCCCAGAATTCATCTCTAAATCAAAAACGAATTCTCTTTATTTAAATATTTTAATTAAAATGCTATTACGGACATAAATAAACATATAAAAATAAAGTAAGAAATCATTATAAAACTACTTTTAAAATTCTTAAAAATATTACTATTATCATTTTTAAGTGTATTTATACGTAAATAATGTTTTCTTCGAAGAAGGCAATTGCGCCTTTAGAAATTCTAGAAAATATGTGTAATTTTCTTTTAAACTGTTCTGCGATCTAAATTAAAAATGCTTTCAAAGAACTTTATTCTTAAAAGCAGGAAATAGTAATGTGATATTATTCTTTGTAAGAACAAACTGGAAAAAGGAATAGAACAGAAAATTTTTTCTTCTCTCTCTCTCTCTCTCTCTCTCTCTCTCTCTCTCTATATATATATATATATATATATATATATATATATATATATATATATATATATATATATATATATATATATATATATATATATATATATATATATATATATATATATATATATATATATATATATATATATATATATATATATATATATATATATATATATATATATATATATATATATATATATATATATATATATATATATATATATATATGTACATATACATACATATTGTGACTAAAGTACAGGTTTTAGGGTTCATTGTGAAACTAATTTTTCTGATAGTGGGATAGCCTGTTAAGAAAAGTATTAAGAAAAGAAGAAAATAAAACGCTTATTGTTATTACTCAAAGTTATTTACCGTAAAGGAAACAAAATTAATTATTTGGGAAAAAATATATTATATTTGAATTTCTTATAGAACACTATCATTTTTTTTAAACTTTTATGCAATAATTTAAAACACAAAATAATTAAGATGGATAATTGAAATACTATACTCAAGATTTTAACTTGCATTTCTTCAAAATATTTTATAAGTCAATAGAATCCCTGCTGTTTTCTTTCATCAAGTAGTGCAGACTATCTTCTGGGAAAAAAGTTTATTTTACAGTGGCCTCCACTAAAACACCGTCTTTTATTGTATTTCCTGCCTATGGAGTTTTTTTCAATTCAATAAATGCTTAAATGAATTCTTCGTACTGAAAATACATTGCACATCGAGCGCCAGCAATAATTTATTTCGATAAATTTATTTGTATTAATTAAATTTGTTCCTTTATATTTTTAAGAAACGGCAAGAAGTAGTTTGCTTATTTATGAATTGGAAAACCACTTGTATAGGTGAGTGAGTTAATAATTAAAAAAGAATTAAACATAAGTATTTATAAACATGTTACAAATTATATTTATAAACATATAAAAAGTTATATTTATCAACATATAAGTTATGATATGATAGTCGAAGACAACATTATTTTTTGTTTCTTCTTTCGTTCTTCTCTTTTCTTACATGCTTTGTTTTTTATGGAAATAATTTTCTTTTTAATTAGACAAAATATTTACTTTTAAAAAAACTGCTATTCTTTTCATTATTGTTTGTTTGCACTGATTTGCGCAGCTTTCATCTCATAATTAATCTACCAATGCATGTAACTAAATTGATAACATTCATAAAATACAATTTTATAAAATAAAGTTTAAGTCTGAAACTAAGTTTTACTTCATCGATGTAAAAGGAATTTTAAAATGACTTAAATATGTAGCTACAACTTGTTTCGTCCGCATTAAACATCTATACATTTTTAGCAAATAATTTATGCATACATTTGTTTTTATTTCATTTATATTCATTGTTCTTCATTAAAATATTATAATTGGGTATGGTATTCTGATAGATTTATATTGTTTTTAATAATCTATGATAATTGATAATTTATTTTTATAATCTATTTTAATATATTAAATGTATTTAATAAATGTTAGCTTAATTTTATAATTATGTTTAATTATGAACCGAAAAAGTGGCACCTTTTCTATATTGGTTTTAAAAACCTGGTAATCAGAATGCAACCAATATAAATTTTTCAAAGAAACAAAATTTCCTTGTTTCAAATTTACATTCCTATATATTTCTTTTCATTTTTTTAGCATTTTTTCATGCATATCTGCTTGCATTTTTCAAAAAAAAAAATTTTTTTTTTAATAAGACCAAAAAGTTATTGAAGAATTTATTTAATGGTGCTGCCATCTAAGATTGTTTTTGTAAACTCAAAATATCCACTAATTAACTGCACCTCCACTCAACTCAAAAATATTGTACTCCTCATTGTTTTACAAACAGTTAAGAAATAAGCAAAAATGAAGCATGTTAAAATGCTTTCGTTTAAATGTTAATTTAGAAAAAGATCTAAGTAATACCAGAAATTAAAACGAAGAAAGGAAAAAAAATGCGATTTTAAATAAAAACTTTGAATACAATCCTATTGAAGCACCTTTTAGATTGAGTACTGCTATTGTGCTATTTATATACTAAAATGCAGGAGCGAAAGATTTATTTTGTATAAGAAAAGATGTTCAATTATCATTCAAAACTGTTACAATTGAAAGATTCGCTTAAATAGCATATCTACAGCACAAAATATTATTTCAAAAACTGGATTTAAGATTAGAATGTTCCTGAATTACTAAACTTTATCTAATACATATGCTGCCATCTAATGGAATCGAAAGGAAAACGGGAAAAATATGTATTGATATTGAATACTTATTTTTTATTCAGTTAACTTATTTAGAAAAAAAATTTCTTCTTCTTCTTTTTCATTGTCTTCATAAATAAAATTAATATTAATAGGTATGATAAAAGAAATAACTATGCAATAAAATTCTGAACCGGGCACTTTTAAAAATAAAACAGTCTCGATATTTGATAAAACAAAAACATGTAATATAACCCCATAATAATCGCAACAATTTTAAAGAAACTGTGCATATTTTTTTTATTCAAGAAAAGTATATAGAACTAAGTGTAAGTAAAATATATTTATTAATTTTTAATTTTTGGGATAATTTTTTTAGGTTACTCGTTTCATTAGTGCTGACATCTAGTTTAAAATAAACAAACTATTTCTAAACACATTACAATTAGTCGAGTACTGATATCTGGTGCTTATATAAATAGAGAAATAAACATGATTCCAGCCATAAAAAGGAGACTGCTTTAATCCTTTTAGCTCGTTGTTATTTTGGAATACTCCAGCCCTTAAATATCATGGGCACGGGAAACAGAGGTTGAAACTTCATCTTGACTCACGGAAGCGAGAAAGAAAAAGTTAAAGGAGTTTAGTATTAAATCCAGCACTCCATATAATTGCCTTTCAAAGTTAAAACTTTTCAATTAGTTGCAAATGTTCGGCTTAATTTCTATTTCAGTCAAATATGATATTATGTATTACGCCCCTTCCACTTTTCTGAAAATTTTGAAAACAAAGAAGTGTTATTTTTTTTAAAATTAATTTTTAGATGCTAAACCTCTTTAGGTATTAATTACTGTTTAAAAAATGATCCTCAATCATAAAGTAAGACACTTATCATTGCTTTTCCTTGTACAATTTAATGAATTAAAATAGGGTCGTTTTCAGTCACCAAATATTTAACCACCTATATTGAACCACTTATTTAAACTTACCTTAACTACCTTAAAACAAATATGGAACTTGGTTCTATTCAAAATCAAACAAAAATCACATTAATACCTTTTCATACTCACACTTTTTTTTTATTTATTCATCACCTTTTTTTTTAATGTCATGGCTTGTTTAATTTTCGTTTTTAATAATTAAATAAATAAGTAAATAAATAAAACCAAACCATCCCAACTGAAAATGGAATGCATATATTTACGAAAAAAAAAATTTAATGGTGAACTAAATTAAATAAGGAAACAATGAAATGAAAGTAAAATAAATAAATAAATGAGATAAAAATAAATAAATTTAAAAAAATAAACAAAAAAGTAAGAAAAGTTTTAAAAAATAATATAGATAAAATAAGAAACAAATATTTAACTTTATTTTTGAACAAGGAAAAAAAAAAAAAAAACAGAACGAATAAAAAAAAAATATTAAAAAATCAAATGTGAAACAAACGTTAAATGTTTTTTTTCGCCCTCTAAAGACGCAATAAAATTAAATAAATATCAATATAGTAAAGATAACAAGCACATAATTCCTTATGAAAAATTTGATAAAATAATCAGACTATTACCTTTAAGATGTAAACTTCACAGTTTTTAGAATCTTCTAATTAATTGTTTCTAATAACTAACTGATTCAAAAAATCAGATTTTAAATAAACATTTAAGTCTCTGGTTGATTCAGACTCAGAGCAAACTCTTACATGAATGCTGCTGAATTTCAATTTGGTAAAATATGATTTGATTTGGAGACTATTTAACGGTTAAATTACTATTTTTCACTTGAATTTCATTTTTGATATCATATATAAGTTTATTAAACGAATGGGAAACTTTTTGCACACAATTATAAAACTGGATAACCATATTAATACCATACATTATTCTTTTATATTAATTTTATGAATAAACAAAATACATTTTTTAACAAAATTTATTTTATTTATTTACTCAAAAGATTATTACACCTCATGTTTACTCAGAAGTTAAAAAACATTTAGCAATTTTTCCCAGAGTATCAAACTAAATAAAAAAATATATATACAATTTTTAATCATTTCTTTTAAATGTTATTGCTCACAAACCATTCGTCTGATTATTTTTAGAGTTTAAGTTTTGCAATGAATTTTTTTTTTAATTATTAATATATTATAACACAATAAAAGATATTACTACAGAATAAAAATAACAATAATGAATAGTTAATGAAAGTTACTTTACATATCTGAGGGTTATATTAACTGTAAAACTTATTACTAACTGATTTTCATTTTGCACAGCTGGTTATATAAAGAAAAAAAAATCATAGCCCGATATTTGTTTAAAATCTACATTAAAGCATGTTGCCTGGTTGGTAGGGCACTGGGTTCATGTCCAGGAGATTGTGGGTTCGATCCCCGCCAGTCGAAGACTCCCCGTGTAATAAATGGTGACTGATGCACGTTAAACCTGTCGGGTCACAACGTCCTCCTTGTTCCCTTTATAAAAAGAACAATATATCTGGGGGTATTGAATTGGAGATTGATCATTCTCTGGCTCAGGTCAAAATTACGATAAATTACGTTAGCTTTATAAACGTGTTGTGTGAAGTCGGGCTCTGGGCTGAAGTCGTATTCTTGACTATAGATGGCGCCATTGAAAAACGCGCTCTCTGCCTTCAATTTGCTTGGTATCAATAAGCAGACTTCGCTGGATTCGCTAGTCGCTTTAGAAACAACAACAGATTTTTTGTTCCCAAACATGATCCGATAAAAATGGATTTTACGGTGAAAATTACCAGTACTCTGAGTGGTGTTAATTCTTACCGTAATTTGATCCGGAATTTTTTACAGCGAAGTAAAACATGTCATTTTAAAGCTGATATAAGTTATGCAACGTATAAGAGTAAAAGTAATCCAATAAAATTTATAGGAACCAGTATAATTAATCCAGCGAAACTAATGAGCCAGAAAATTTTATATTTCGCTGAAATAATTCGTGGAATTATGCATAGAAATAATCAAGAAAATGATCGATAAAATTATGCGCAACTTATTGCTCACAATACAAAAAGTTCACTTTTACTAAACAAAATCTTTGATATTTCTAACTATCTAAAAAGGGTTTAGATTTTACGCTGATAACAAAAACAAAAACTTTTATTCATTTTTCGTAATATTTTGCAGAATTAGTTTCTTATCTTCGACATAACATCATTTATCATTTTTTTATCATATCATCATAATAATGTCATAATAAAATGTAACAATTGGTCATTGTCTTAAAACTATTTTTTTTCCGAGTATAATGCCAAAAACAATTTTTAATCTTTTCCTGAAAGAGTTCAATTTTTGTTCGAGCCAACAAACTGCCATTAACTTTTCTATAACAGTTTAATAATTAATTACATTAAAATAATAAATATGTAATCCCAAGAAATTGAAGCGGTAAGATATTCCCTGATTAAAAACTTAATTTGCTTCAAAAATATATAAATATTAAATAACAGTCGACAAGTTTCAAGCTCTCGAAAACAGGCACCCATTTTCAAGACTTGCCAGACGTGAATGAAATGAGAAGAATATGAAATATAAAACGTTAAGTAGACAACGAAAACTGGAAAATAAAAGGTGAGAAACGAAACTAGAAAAAACTCAATAGCTGAGAGAAAAAATAAACATGAAAAAACAGAACGAGAAAATTTTCTGTGGCTGCGAGGGACCAATCGGAGAAAAAATGTATTTCCACGCACTATGGCAAGGTAGTGAGGCACTAATGTCGTTAACAAGGGAATCAGCAGCTATATTTCAAATCCCTTTTGTTGCGTCTCATTCACATCTGGCACGTCTTGAAAATGGAAGCCTGTTTTTGAGCGCTTGACAAATGTCGACTGTTATTTCCTATTTATATATTTTTAAAGCGATTGAAAGTTTTTCATCAGATGATACATTAAAATATACTGAGAAACTAATTCACAAACGTTGGTATTTAGAGCAGTACCTAACTATGACTGAACAGGGCCACGCATTGATAAATCTTTGCATTTGGCCACTTGTTATTGACTTCACATTTGAGTTTACCTCAGTTCTTTCTTACTATAACTTGCTCATTCATAAAAATATTCTTTTGTGTTTCCTTCACTGGTGTCATTTTCAGTCTCACAGTCCAAAACTTTGCAACCTTAGTTTGTCAAGTATAGGCACCTGAATGCTAAATTTGAAAACATTTAAATATGTTGTCGGATTTTCGATCTCCGATTTAGTTGGTAAGGAAAACTATATATATGATGTATATAATAATATGTTACAATAAATATGTTACAGTTTTCGTTTCTTTTAATTTGATGACAGAGTCTAAACGTGATATACTATTGAATATAATGTGTTTTTCAGTTGTAAAAATAATATCTTTATATTACATAAGCGCATAATTGTCTAACAGAATTTTTCATTATTGTCGGTGCATTTTTATAGACCGGAAAATCACATGGTGGGGTCCAGTTTTCCCATATTAATTTTCATATTGTTTCGGTTGTTTTTGATTTTGATTGTTTTTTTTTTTTTTTAAATTAAGAGTTTAAAAACTATAAGAGTTGATTCATTATTAAAACGTAATTTCGTAATATTACCTTATTACGCTTCCTTTTAAGATAAAAATCAGAGCCTAAACTTATTAACCATTTTACATGTATTATATTTTCCGAATTACATTTTTATTACGAATAACAGTTGAAGCGATTCGTTAAATGATTAAAAACTTAACGATCAGCTGCGTCCCCTTAGTGGTGCATGCGCAAATTGTATTCAATTGGTATACATCGTACCTGTTTGGTAAGCAAAAATATTAAATTTCGGTTATGAACTCATCACATTTGTTTCCGCATTCAGTTTGGACTCTAGTGCCGTTTGGGGTTCTATTGTGGCGACGAGAGACATTAAATTTTGGCGTATGGGTCTATGGCCTGGGTCGTAGTATATTATTACCTATAGCTATATACCTATAACTTTGAATGTTATTTTAAAAATTGATTACTAAGCAAAATTATTTATGTTCACAAATAGGTCTTAATAAGGAAATGTTTGGACGTGGTTAGCGTAAGTAAAACAGACTACTTCGTTTTAGTACAGATATTTTAAGTGAGTAACTTTAACTTTCATAGGAGATACTGTTTTATTCCAAGAAACAACAATTATTGGGAAGCAATCAACGGGAATGGTGAGTCCCCTAGTAATGCATATAAACAAAACATAATTATGTTTTATTGCTGAAAGCATCTTCATTTTGAAAATATTGAATAAAAAATACACTAAGACATTTCATCTAAAGAGAACTATGTTATGAAGCGTTCGCTGTAAATTTATCATTTCATTTCAAAAGTGCCCACCTACTTATTGTCAGGTATTTATCTAGAAGAGATAAAGTAGAGCACTCGACTTTTGAGCCTACGAATTTTAAAATATTCCATTGTGTCAGTTTTATCGCTAACCACACCAGGATGGTACAGGTAAAGAAATCAACAAAAGGAAGTAAAACTAAAATTGATACAAGTCCCAAGAGCATCGAAAATTGATTGACAGCTGACCCTTCTTATCAAATATTATTTATTATAAAATGAAACCTTGAAAATGAAGCAAAAGATATTAAAAAGGATAACAGTCTTTGTGGATTTTAAGAAGTACAAAAACTCTTCTTTCATTTAATATTTTTTTTTAAAGAAATAATTTTCATTTTAAAAGATTTTTGGAAGATTGTAAATTTTAAAACGTGCTTTTATTATCTGCACCTTGATTACGATTATCAAGAAAAACGTAATTAATTAATTACATTTATATATTTTAATAATTTTTTATTATTAATTGAAAAATTTAATTAATTTAATTAACTAATGAAATAATTTTTAAAGCACAAATGCCTAAAATCGCTATCTTTCAATTATGTTTTGCGTATTAATATTGATTAGCGTAATATCAATTGAAAATTATTGAAAACAATCCTACTTGAAAATGTTTAATTGTAATTGGGGAAAAAATAGACAATTTTAGTAAAATTTAAACCCCGGATGCAAATGCCCAAACATTTATCAAAATTAAAAATTAAGGAGAAACTCTTTTTACTGTAGTCACTAAAATATTTTTCTTCCTGATATTGTGAAAAACTACTTCCAAGTCAGACTAATTAAATAAAATAAAAAATCTCAATTGATCCGCTAACAAAATTTAAAAGTTGCAATTGCTCGAAAATATTTATTTTAATTAAAATTTTAAATCGATACAATAATTCGTGTGAGTTGAAAGTGCATTTTTTAAACTATCGCTCAAAACGGTTGTTAACCATCTTTTACGTATTAGTTTAACACGTTTTTATGTAACGCCGCTACAATTTTTTTTACTATTTTAGTTTTTGATTGGTTTTAAAAAGGTAACCAGATCTTAACCCACGACAACAAAATTTGCTCATTTAAAAAATAAAAAAAATTGTGTGAAGAAAAGGCACGATTAAAACTATCTGAATGTAATAAAATTTACCGTGTTTCTGGATATGGGAACACCAAAGAGCTCGGTAATTTTTACCGAAACGCTTTGGTAATGATTTTGGTAAAATTAGCAATAAAATATGGTTTTGAAATTTGGTTAATGAGGTAAAATTTGGTAATTTTATTGTAATACCTAAAAGCATAGCACAAAAACCATTTATTCGGTTAAGTTTGCTCTCCAGTTTCGCATTTTTGCTAAATGTGTGGTAATAAGAACTGTAATTTTGAAGACCACAATTTCCGGTAAACGGTTACCATATGAATGGTTTAAATGCTGTATATTTTGTTTTATTACCAAGCTTATGCTATTTATTAGAAATGTTTTGGCTATACAGTACGGTTATTTTACCAGAAAGATATTTCTCCATGTGATGACTCATTATTCTTCTAAATTACTATCTTGACAAAAAAACCAACAAAGCTGAGCATTTAGTCAAACGTGCTCAATGCTTGAAATAGTTCGCCGTGTTATTAGATATTTAACAAACAATAAAGTCTATTGAAAAATTTAAAAAGAAAAATTGCAATTTCATAGCTTTGGTTGCCGGTAAAGGTAGCAAAAATGCGTCATTTGTTTTTAAAATAAAGTATTTCTTTATTTATCTTACTATATACACTGCCAAAACCTGCGGCAATTTTCTCAGAAAAACTGTTTTATTTTAGTGCGCTCTTGTTTATTTTATCAGCATAAAGATAAACAAGTTAAACAGCAGAACATAATCTATATTTTTAATTTTTCTGTGTCAATTTCGTAACGAAAATATACTTTTTTATCGAACGAAATTACAGGGCCGACGAAAGGGGTGAGCCGCCCGCAGCGCCAGGTTAGGGGGGATCACGTCTACCTGCACGTCAAATGTGCTCTAAATAAAATGTGAAATTCTTGAAATCATAATATTTAATGCTTAAAATACTCTTATTTTGTCTCCAATTTAAGTATTTCATCCAAATCTCGGCGGAATTTTTTTGAGAAATTGGAGTTGATTGGAAACAAGACTGGAAGGCTAATTTCTAAGATAATTAGTAAAGATTGGATAATTACCAAGCTTTTAATATATATTATATTAACAAGAAACATGAATACATTTTTACAAAATTTAATTTATTTTATTGTTTGATACATATTTAAAATAGTAATTGTATATAAATAAACTATGTATATTTCTTTAATCTGGATTTTCTGGGAGGCTAAAGTAAGAATTATTTTTCTCTACAAATTATTCGTAATAGCGAGTTAGATACTTTCTTTATTCATCTGATTTATCTAAACGTTTACTGTTGTAGTTTCCGTTGCACGGGTTTTTATTTATTTATATAAATAGTTTTATATACCTATATTAGTCTCTCTGGATAGATAATATCTAATCTTTCCCAAAAATTGTTTGATAGCAATAACACTTGAGAACGAACGTTAGGTTCCTTTGATACTAATACTTGATATTTTATTTTATTTTATAAACGTCGCTGAAAAGCCGACTCAATTTTCTGGGTTTACGATTACTAATGTTCAACTCCGTAGTCTTGTAATTTTGAATCTTATCCAGAAGACAAGGGAACTCCTAGATCAAGTTATGGGAGAAATTTGCATTTGAGAAGGTTATTTTGATGCAACTAACCCGCATTTGCGTTACATGGAGACTGTGGAGCACTGTGCTCGGTGCAAGCCGGATGCGGAATTCGTATCGTCCAGCCATCGCTCGGATTCGAACCCGGTTCACCTCCTTCTAAGGCGAACGCAAATACTTGATCTTATTTAATTTTATTTCATCTTATTTTATCCATCGTTGAACAACCGGCCCAATTTTGGGTTTACGACTACTAATATTCAACTTCGTAGTCTTGTAATTTTGAACCAATCCAGAAGACAAGGAAACTCCTGGATCAGTACCCCCAGAGGTATTGCTTTGTTATGGGAACATGGAGGACTTTTCGACTCGACAGGGATCGAACACACGAACTCTTGGACATGAGTCCAGTGCCCTATCAACCAGGCTATCCCGGCCCTAAATACTTGATCATGCCTAATTTGGGTGTGGGGTTTTCAAATCTGAAATAATCAGAAATAAAATTGCATAGAAAAGCATGCTCGGAAACGTTGTGCAGCACCGACAATAACTTTTATCGGAAATTAAGCAGCCAAAATATTTAATTTTGAAGTGTCTATAAAACTGTTTGTTTGCCACTGCTATAACACGAAAAAAATTTATTTCAAAGTTTATGCTTACATATTTGTATGTCATATAAAATTATGTTCTTTAAAAATATTGTGGGATACCTGCAAGTGACGTAGTATGGGTATCTCAAGCCTGATTGGTTGTTAAAACGTGGCTTTGTTGACATTAGCAACTGTTCTTTCCATTCCACTTACCCCGTAAAGTATTAATTCTCTTAAGTGATACATTCTACAAAGATATATAAAGATTCTTTCACAATGATTTCGTTTCTTTCACCATATATTTCTTACTTTTAACGAAAAGTCACAAAGACAGGCACGAAGCCATGTAGAACCTAAACAAACTAATAATGCATTGAAGTTGCCAGGTACACAAAACGAAAATCTATCACTACAATAAAATACATAAACAAAAATAAATCTACGAAAGAATTATATTTCAACAAATTCAATGTGTGATAGGCGCTGTATTTAATTAACATGCTAACTTATGTGGAAAAACCCAAAACTTTGCTCGCCACTTTGCTTATTCATTTCATTTAAGGAATTCACTCATCAATTAACGATACTCTTTAAAGCTCAACTTCGTCACGCCATTTTGCTTATTGACGATCAGCTGGCGCTGACGTCATAGGTCACATGTGTGGGTAAGTTTGATCTTCTTCTTCTCGAAGTGCAAGCATCCAATTGATATTTAGCTTATTCATATGTTTCCTAAAAGAGCATTTTGGGTTGGTATAAGAAAAGAAGATATAGAATTTTTAAAAAAAAGCACTTTTCTACAGCGTTATGACTACACGGGCAGAACAATTCAAATTATTATTATTTTTTTTAAAAATCTTTTTTTTTTTTCCAAATTAAGTTTTAAGAGCCGAAAATTTCTTCTGCCGGCACTGCAAAATCAGCAGTTTTTTACGCAAGAAGAATCGGTTTGCACCGTGCTCCTTCATTCTATTTTATCGCTAATTTCCCTGAAGCCCTGATTATTACAATTTCGAACATTAGTATCATATTAACCTGTATCAATTTCAGAAGAATAAAATCCTAGTTACTATCACAGTATTTTAGAATATATTGCTTAAACATTGGAATGGGACTAAATTTTCATAGAGCTACCTATACAACAGTTCATTTATTTTAGTCTACGAATAAATAAAAAAAAAGGGTGGAAAAAAAAACTATCAATGTTTTTTTCTTTGTTGTATTTTCTTTTCTTTTTATGAAACCTATAAACAGAAATATATATATATATTATGCGACACTTTCAGTACAATTAAAAAAAATTAGCAGTATTTATAATGAGGGTGGGTATTGGTAGTCCAGTGGTAAGAGAATTGGACGGAGGGGCCGGTGTTCGATTCGCGACTCCACTAAGACCCATATATGCGATATAGGTGCTCGTAAAATCCGTGAAATCGAAAATGTTGCAGTCGTCGCTGAGCAATATCACAGGTACAGAGATCTGGAAAGAAAAATCCTCCCACATCTATGTCTAAACTAAGGAAGTAGTCACTCGAATAAGTAATGTGACCCTCTATCTGTGAGATTCTGAGCTAAGACGTACTTTCACCCTTACGGTGCTCTCTTGTCAAACGAAAGGCGCAGTTTTCTGATTCATTTCGAAAAGGCCAATGTCCAAGAGTCATTAGAAACAACAACAATATAATGAGGGTAAATACAGTTTTTATTTACCCTTTAATTCTTCTCTATAAAAATTTTTCTAATTTTATTTTTTACGCTGTAAAAATCCTTGGTGTATAGTTTTCACCATTTTTGAAGTAAACTAACATTTCTTACAGTGCATGTGGTTGCATTTTTTATTTACTTTTTCGCAGTTTCGTTTATTAATTCGTTCTTTTTTGTTTGGTTGTTTTACTGACAATGCAGATTTTCATCGCTTTTTGTTTGGTGGCTTAGGAGTCTATAAAGAACACACACATAGACATTTATTTATATATAAATAGATATGATATATCGAAAATCTTCTATTTGATATAAATCATTCTGTATTTGTTCATTTTTTCTGAAAAACAATTTTGAGATTCCAGTAAATGAAAACTAGTAAAAATATTTATTTGTATTGAAAATCATAGGTATATTTTAATTTTAGAAAAATTAATTAATTGAAAACTGAGTAATAGAGAGGAAATCCATTGTATTTAACCATATATTAAGCTGTTTCAGTTGTTCTGTATCAATTATTAAATAAAAATTAATGTTCAATGAACATGTTACGGCAAGCGTAAGAATGGATTTTAATTAGCTATGAAATACAGTGAAACCTGCCAAGTTGACCACCCTTGTAAGTTGGGCACCTGCATAAGTTGACCTCAATTATCAAGAACGGAATTTTTCCTATATAATATAAAGAAGCAAAACCTTTGTAGCTCGACCACCTGTCTATCTTGTATGTTGACCACTGAAATAAGTCAATTTTGTCTAGGAGTATTATGAAATTCTATTCTAAAACCCTTATAAGTTGACCAGGAAAAAAAATTCAGAGAATTTTCTGTCATTTTTGCAATGTATGTTAAAATTTCACTTGTTTGGTGAAATAGTGTAAAAAGCTAATCTAAACCCTTTTGTGAGTTGACCCTCAGGGGAAATTGTAAGGGGTCAGCTTTTGACCATTTCTTTCATCCGTTCATTGAAAACAGGTGTGTTAGTTGAAAAGTTGCTCTTCCAGTTGCAATAGTGAGCATTTGAATAAGTGAATGCTCTGAAATATGCTTTGATCCTTTATTTATGGTCTTTGATCTTTAAGTTTAGTAAATAAATTTTAAAGTGTTCAAATAATTTTATTTTGTTAAAGTTTTCAAATGACATATTTTGTTAAAGTTTTCAAATGACATGACGAAATAATTTTTAAAAAAAATTAGTTAAATATTAGAATTATATGTATCAATTTGAAGTTCATTCAGGTTTAAACACATTTAAGATATTCATTTGCATATTTTCTGAATAAAATTTTTAAGTCAAGTAAAAAAAAAATTTAAATATACAGATGGGTGACAAAATAATACGAACACCTGTGAAATATCAGAAAATCTTTATTAATAGGGAGTTGCACCATCCTTTGACTGAATTACAGATTTAATACGACGTGGGATCGATGCATAAAGGTCATGGACAGCGTTTAAAGGAATATTAAGCCATTCCTCTTGCAAAGCGGCCTCTAATTCCAAAAGATTTGATGGAGGTGGGAATCGGGAACGAAGTTCAGACTCCAAATAGTGCCACAAATGTTCAATAATATTTAATTCCGGAGACTGAGGGGGTCAGGCGAGATGCTCAACTTCACTGTCATGCTCTTCGAACCATGTTTGAACGCACCTAGCGGTGTGGATAGGGGCGTTGTCGTCTTGAAAAATCGTGACCTCCGTCGCTCTCCAAGGAATACAGTCTGTACAAAAGGATGAACATGGTCAGCTAGAACGCTTAGATAGTCATTAGATTTGATTCTTCCATGCAGACGTACAAGTGGCCCAAGACCACGCCAAGATATCGCCCCCCAAACCATAATGGAGCCACCTTCGTGTTTCACAGTTGGTAAGAGGCATTCAGGATCAAACGCTTCATTGGGTGATCTCCAGACATAAACGCGTCCGGTGGTCTGAAATAAGGTGAAGGATGATTTATCGGACCATATTACTTGCTGCCACTGCTGTGGGGATCAGCATATGTGACCTCTGCACCACTGACGGCGCTTGAAAGCATTGGTTGCTGTCACCAAGGGTTTACGAATTGCCACTCTCCCATAAATGTTCGCTGCATGAAGTTCTCTTTGAACAGTTCTTGTTGAAACGGGGTCCTGAAGATGACTGTTTATGTCTGGTGTTATCTCGGATAACGATTGCTTGTGTTTTCGAGCTACTGCGCGCTGCAAGACATGTCTATCCCTATCATCAAGCTTTGACTTTCGGCCACTGTTTTGCTTTGAAGACTTCGTCTTACCTTCTTTCATGTATGCTGTCATAACGGCTGATACAGTACTTCTTGCAAACCCCAAAAGGTTTGCTGTTTCTGTCACCGATACTCCATTTAAACGTGTCCCAACAATCATCCCTCTTTGGAATTTTGACAGGTCAGACATTTCACCATATAAAAGCTAGTTAGATAAACTCATGCAACACAGGTGACTAATGTTGAGAGCCTGATAGCTTTCTCTTCACGCTCACTAGAAGGCAGACTTCTGTTGCAGGTGGCGCGGCTGTACTGCAGGTGTGAAATAAGTCACACTTTTTCACAGGTGTTCGTATTATTTTGTCATCCATCTGTATAGCAACATGATATAGGTAACGAAAAAGTAAACAATGACCCACCCCCTCTATAAGTTGACCACTTGTCTAAGTTGACCACTAAAACAATACACCACAAGTGGTCAACTTACACAAGTTTTACTGTAGTTACAAACAAACCTTGTTAAGAATTTATGGCTATCAAGTTTTTAAATTGCATTTCTTTTGCGTTTAAATTTTGAACGCATAATTGTTTAAGAAACAATAAAGTATTTAGCATTTTTAATTTAAAAAATGCTTGTAAACAAAATCTGTTAATAAATTTTATCTTTCGAGATTTAGAAGGCATTTCTTCTTATGATTTTATTTTTGACTCTAAAAGGTTAAAAGACAAAAGAGCATTTTCATTATTTTAAATTCTATTAAATAAATATCTATTAATAATTTATATCCATCTATTAATAATTTATATTTAACAGGCATTTATTTTTACTTTAACATATTTGTTTCTCCTCATCAAAAGAGCATTTTTATTTTTACAAACAAAATCTGTTAATTTATTATTATCAAGAGACATTTATTTTTATCTTTATATTTTAAACGCATAACGCATTTCGTTTCGCGCATTTAAGTTAAAAGAATAAAAAAACATTTTAATTTTTACAATTGCGTCTAAACAAAATCTGTTAATAATTTATTGCTATCGAAATTTAAAATGCATATCTTTTTACCTTTATATTTTTGGTGAATAAAATATTAAGAAAAAAGAAGAGTTTCTGCATTTTTACAAATGCTTATAAGCAAAATCAGCGAATTAATGATCGATTTTTACACGGATAAGAAAAATTCAGATAAAATTACCGCACTATGATATTTCTATTAAAAAAAATACACAAAAATATATATATATATATATCTATATTTCTGGTTTTTAAAACCAGTCATTTTGTAATTTTTCTATTTATACCGAATAGATTCACCAAAAATCCAGGCTTTAAAAAATTATAGTTCTTATTACCACAGTAAAAAATGCAAAACTGAAAAGTAAATTAAACCAAATAAATGGTTTTTACGTCTGGTTCTAAGGTATCATGATAAAATTACCAAGTTTTATCACTTATTATAAAACCATATTTTATTGTTATTTTCCAAAATCATTACCAAAGCGTTTCGGTAAAATTTACTGAGATATTTCGTGTTTCCACAGAGCCAGAAGCACGGTAAATTTTAACATATTTTGCTTTTTTTTTATCATGCTTTTTTTCCTAGTGCAGATTTAAAATGCTTTTCATTTTGCGTATAAAAGTTAAAGAAACAAAAGAGCATTTTCATTTCTTTTACATATTTAAATTAATTAGTTATTACTTTACAATTTTTTCTTAACTAAGCAGAGATTATTGTGAAGGGTATTCTATTATTATAAGTTGAATGCGAAACATATAAACACAATTTCAGGAGTTGTTAAAAAGAACAAGGCCAAACAAGTTTAAATATTACGAGGCTGAGTTTCATAACTCATCTCTTGAAAGGAACTCTAGGAATGATTAAAGGCCTCGTAATGGTTTTTAAAATACTTTTTAACAGCTTAATTACGTAAAGAAATAGAACAGAAAGAGAAGATTAACAGGATAATTGCAATGATTCATTCTAAAAGTTGATAATTTTAATTAGTAGTGAAATAAGTTATTTTTATGAAACGTAAATATGAATTTTTATGAACAGATATCAAAAATTAATGGATAATTTTTTACTAATCCCTAATAAGAAAAAAAAAGGATTATCAGTTGATTATTCGATTTAGTGACTAAACAAATCTTCGAGAAAGCGAAGATTTTGAAGCTATATTTTATGAAGAAACTGGGGAACTGGAGCTAAGATATCAGGATCATTACATTTTTTTCACAAATTTCTTTGGATTGTAAAACAAACAAACAAAAAATTTGGAAGAAAGAGAAAATCTTTGTTAAAAAACAAAAGTTCAAAAGTAATTTTATGAATAAAAAAAAAAAAAACATTATGGTAGCATTACCGTATTGCATGTTATTGTCAATTCTGGTTAAAAAAAACAACAACATAATTCTGGTTAATAAAGTCAAAATATTATTCATTTGGTAATTTAATTTTTTCTTTCACATGGTAAGGGTTTAGCAGAAATTCTGATTTGCCAAATTTTAGTTCGTATTACCACACATTTAGTAAAAACTGAAAAGCATATTTAGTGGAAAAAATGGTTTTTAAGCGATGCTTACAACATTTATCAAATATTATCAGATATAATAAAACCATATTTTATTGCTAATTTTACCAAAATCATTCCCAAAGATCTTCGATAAAAATTACCGAGCTTTTTGGTACTCCCAGAGAGCCAGAATCACGGTCAATTTCACCTAATTCTGATCGTTTTTCACATACTCTTACCATTTTTTTTCTTCGTAAAGAACAGTAGAATTTCAATAACTGATTGTTGTAAATCTCCGTTTCATCACAGACTTATTTTTTACAGCTCATGAATGCGATTTAATATTTTTTTCAGTACATTTTTCATTTTAAATAGTATTGTAATCTCTTTTTTAAACAAATCATTGATGGCAGTAATAACAAATGCTTTATAACACTAAATTTTAAAGATGAACACAAAATAACGTCTTAATAACTCAGGACAATTTCTTAGTAATTTAGATGCTTCTCCATCTACTGCTCTAATGCTTATCATCAAACTATTATAGCATACCTACTGAATCTCTTGTTTTTTTTTGTTTTTTTTTTTAAGTGGTAAGTATCTGATAATATTTTTTTATCTTTGCTCTACAAAAAATCGGTTTATAATTATTTTGACCATCCTTACATGTAAATAGTTTAAATAATGATATAAAAGTCCTAACAGTGTTTCCTAAAAATATTAAGTGTAGTTAAAAAACATGGTCAAATAATTCCTGCTCTGTAAAAAAGGGTTTCTCAAAATCGAGCAAAAATGTGTCAAAATAACTTCGAAACAAATAATAATCGAGTTTGAAAACATGTACTCAATACTGAGTATAGTGACAAGTTCAAAACAACATATACTCATTTTTGAACAAAATGTAATCACAAAAATAACATATCATGTACTCATTTTGAGTTACTTGTTTAAAAGATCTGGTTTTAAAAATGAGTAGTTGTTTTGAGCATGTCACTATATTCAATAATACACACATGTAGTTTTTTAACTATTTGTTTCAGAGCTATTTTGACACATTTTTGTTCAATTTTGAGAAATCCCTTTTTTAACGAGTCTTACAATTGTAAAATCAATTGAAAATATCGTTAAAACTTCAAAGAATCTTAGTGAGAAAATGCAGCTACGTTATTGTCTGTCTTAAGCTGATATTTATTAACATTTCATCCATTAGTTTTTTTAAATGTGGTGAAATTAGACCGAAAATTATTAAAAAGAATCAGTACTGAAAACTATTCTTTTCAATTGAAATAGTTAAAAAAAAATCTTTAAATTTTGAGATGCAATGCGTAATATGAAAAATAATAATAAAGGAACAATAAAATTTTGACCACTAGATAAGGAATGTGCATTAAGATAAATAAAAAAAATACATAGAGAAAGGGAAAGTAATATCCTGCAGGATTACTTTCTTTACTGTTATGGAGAGGGATTATTTTCCTTTTGTATAAAAGTAGTTAATAATTTGTAGCTTAATATTTTTTTTTAAATTTAATTTTCAGTATTTGAAACTTCATAGTTTAGTTTACTCTTAGTTTATCAAAACTGTTTTTTTTATATTTTAAATTTTAAATTACAAATATTAAAGAGAATTTGCTATTAAGGTTTTCTCTCGTTGTATAGCATCCTCTTGAATAATATAATTATCAATTTTGGAGATAGTAGACACGTTCTTTTTCTGTAGTAGCTGATGCATACTATAAGTAATGCATTATCATATGTTAAGTGATGAATTATTACAATTTTGTTACTATTTACTGTAAAACTATTGAAACACATTCTCGCTCTCTCTGTTTTTTTTCTCTCTTTTATCTTAACTGATGGATAAGAGGTTATTATTTTTCATAACGTAAAGGATCGAGCGGTAGTTCTAAGAAAGATAAAGAATCATTACTTTGAAACTCACGTTTGATCTTAAAAATGTTTTTTTGTTTGCTTATCTTATCACAAAAATACAATACTTACTTTAAAAACATTATAAAATCAATTGAATGCAATTCAATTCAATTTAAGGATTTAAATTTCAGAACATCCAATTTAAAATTATGTTTGTTGATGCTCCAAATACCAAAAGGAACTAGGGAGAACATAATTTTTTTTAAATTAATTTAGAAGGTTCCTCTTATCAATCCCATCACTTCATGTCGCTGCTTCGGATTCATCATCGTTTTTTGTTTTCACTCAACAGTCGATATTTTTCAAAATAATTTTAAAAAATTATAAAATATATAACTATTATTATTTTATGCTATAAAGGTTTTCGGTAATCGTAATGAATGATTACCTAAATTTCGAAAAAATAAGGATAAAAACAGGTCTTAGGCAGGGAAAGAGGGAACAATATTTATTTAATAATCATAAGAGAGAGAACAATCATCAAAGTGACACAAAATCATTGTGCTCCTCAATAAACGTTAGAGGAAATCTTGCAAAGTAAATTCGTAAAATATTTAGTTGTAGGGAATAAGGGAAATCTTAGTAATTATAATTGATCTATTAAATTGGTCCAGGGAAAAAGTCTTTTCCCGCGAGTTAGAAAAGAGAAAAACGTCTAACTGTTAATTGATACATACTTGAACTAAAAATAGATCAAAATACAGGATGTGAATTTTAAAATGTGAGAAAGATTGTTTCGTTTGGAATAATAAATTAAGAAAAAAAATTTACAGAAAAGGAATAACATAAAAAGATTGGTTGAAGCTTTTGATGTGTTCTCCTAAGCTTATAGAGTGTTCTAAGCGTTTTCAGAAGAGCAGACCCCCTTTGATCCCTCTTAATGCTCCCTCCTCGCCCTTTAAAAAAAAGCCCCCATCCCTTAAAAACGAAAACATTACCTTTTATTTTTGTCAGGGAAAGGTTGTTCTCTTAACTAACTGTTTTATTGAAAAGTCCACTTAGATTTTTAATTCCATTCCTTCATATTAGTAAGATTTTTTTGTATGTTGTCTAGTTATATAGTTAAAATTCACGTGATATTCGGCCCCAGGGATATTCACATCTTTTATTTGGGGGAGGGGGGCGGACGTATATTAATGAGTTTTTATAGTGATTTTAAATTTAACCATTATTTACCAATACCTTATATTTAAAAATGCACATATAAATGTTGTTTTCTTTCATAATCTTCAGTTTAAAGTAAAATAATAAAAGACAATAAAAAAAAGCTTTTAAGTTGTTTATTAATTAAACTTCTTTTTTAAGTTTACTTTCTTTTAAAATAAAATTTATACATCGAGAGATAGTCTTTTAGCATGCTTTTTAACTATTTTTAAATTTGCTTTACATTTTTCTTTTTAATTATTTTTCAAATACTTTAAATATGCACATAAAATAGTAGTGTAAGACTGTAATTTAAAAATTAAGGTTCAAATTAATAAAATGATAATACACATTTTGATAAATTTTAACGATGGTACATGATAGACCTTTGTTTCGCTTTTCACACATTAAAGTTACTATGGTGGCTTTTTAAATTTTTCTTATTATATAAAGCATTTTCGTGACAGCCTCTTATGGTAGACCAGGGGAGTCGTGGAGGTTAAGGCTCCCCAACTTCACGGCCAACAAGCATGTTGTTGGTAATGTGGTCAGCATTGCCCAGGCAAGCTTATGCCCAACGATCTGAAGCTGGGTGAGCTTTAAGACGACTTCCGGGATATAACCCCAATTATTCCCAATGGTAGTTCAATGCATTAACCACTGAGACATCGCGACTCAAATTTTTTCTCATAACAATTTATTTGAATTATGGTTTATGTATTGAATTATGTATGGTTATGTATTTATTTATGTATGAATTATGTATGAATTATGTATGAATTATGTATTGAATTATGTATTGAATTATGTATGGTTATGTATTGAATTATGTATGGTTATGGTTATGTATTTATTTGAATTATGGTTATGATATTAATCCTTATTTCGTTATAGGTATAGATTCTCTTTACTCTTTAAGTTTGTTTTTCACTTCTTTAAAAAAGAAAAGAAAAATACAGATAATTTCAAAATTAATAGAGAACGCCTATGTTATCCTAGAGAACACGTTTATTTATTTTAATGCTTTTTTTAATAAGCCTTTTTGTAAAAGCTGAAAGAAAATACATAACTATTATAAATGTCACCCAATTCCTCCACACTGTTTCCAAGAATACTTAAAAATTGTTCGAAAATAAGAATTGTAAACGCCAGCCAATTCCTTCAAACGTTTTTCGAACATATTATTTAAAAAGACATGAAAAATAAACATTTATTAAGCATATTTAAAAAGACAATTCTTTCAAACGAAGATAAAAAAATAAAAAAAAGACTTATAAGTCTTTTCAAGATTAAAAAAAAAGTCTTATTAATATGACATTTTGTATAACCTCCTGTCCTATGAAAAAAAAATCTGAAATTTCAATCAATCGGATACACGAGGCATGCGGGTAGAAGTGTCAAGTACATCATTTGATGTGTTTTAAATCACCAGGGAAACAGGTTTTCGTGCCCAAGGAACCTTGAAAATTCCTATTAAGCATAAAAAAGGAGAATATATGTTTTTATCAGAACACTTGAACTATGAAGGAAATGTGTATCAATATTTGAGCACATCATACTAATTTGGCAGCTGTTTCGGTCTCTTTAATATTAAAAAAAGGCACACAAGAAGATGATTTGATTCTATTCAGATTAAAGTATGAATTTTTTATCCAATGAAATAGGAGTTTTATGTTTGGGCTTTTAATAATACATGGCGTGTGCATTTTTTTAATCAAAAGGAAAAAAAATGTTTTTCTAATGTTTGCTTAAGATAAAAAATGTAGATATTGACAAAAGTAGAGGTATTCTTTTCTTTACATTAACAAATACTCCAGATTATAGGCTCGAATCTTATTCGAACACTTTGAATTAATTGTCCTTGAAACTAAGCATATAAACAAGAAGAGTACCAAAATATATTTTTTTATTATTGTTTTCTGATTGTTTATTTCATGTTATTTGCAATGCATATTTCAAAGCAGTCACTACTCAATTTGAACTGTTTATTTTTTAAAAACTTTCGATATGCAAATGTATTATATTTATTATTTCGATATGCAAATGTATATATGGTATTACAGAAATTACATTTTAAATTGCACTTTTAATGTAGGTAATAGTTTTTTTTTTATAATTTTAGTTATAATTTCAACAGTAAATTGATATTTTTTTACTATAAACATTGATATAAAAAACATAACGTAAAAAAGCACATCATAAGATTTATATTATATTCAATGGTGTACTAAACAATAGTTGATACAACTGTTTTGCAATAAATTGATATCATTTGGGCATCAAAACTAAGGTTGCACGATTAATGCAAAAAAATATATATAGTATATGTAAATAAATAAACAAATTTAACTTATTCGAAAAATTTTAATTTTGTTTTTTTATGGCATAAAAGTATAAAGCATAAATGATATATTTTTTTATTTGGGATAATATTGATGAAAATTATAATGCAAATACTAGTACAATTAGTTTATTAAGCTTTTATAAATAAATGCACTCTATAGATGAAAAAACATACATTATGAAGAAAGAATATAAAATTCTGAATGTAATATTTAGTTAATTTGGATACTTATTTTGATTATTCTGACTAACTAAGCCTGCATTTAAAATTAAATAGTTTTAGATATTTTTCAAACAAATACTTAAAAGAGATAGCTTTAAAAAAATAACCTATCAAGATAAATCGTGAAAGCAAAAGTCGTGAATTAATTGACGTAAGAGTTATGAAATATGAACTGCAATATTGCAAGTTTATGAGTTTATGAATAACTAGCAATAAGCTAGCAATAACTTAAGGATTTATTGCTAGCTTATAAAATGATACTCAGCAAAGTCGGTGTAAAAAATGTCAACCATATCCTTGTTGCTCATAATTCTAAAAATTTGCTTGAAACAAAAATATCACGAGGTTATAATTAAGTCATAATGTCATATCTATCAAATTTTCTATAAAATATATCTAATCTAATTTTGACAGATAATTTTTATCTAAGCTCAATACTGATAATTGCAACTATGCAACAGTTTCCCAAAAGTTTGCAATTGCATTAGTTTAATATTATTATGTTTTTTATATAATTCGTCCATTTAAATCGTACTTCGTAACAGTCAGTCGTAAACAGTAATGAAAGAAATGATAAAAATAAACGTAACATAATAACATAGCATTGACCAAAATTTGTATAAATATGATGCATATTTCACTCATGAAAATACGCCATTTTATAAAACACAAATACCATAAATGTAGTTTCTCGAAAGAAAAAAAATATTACTTATTTAATGCACGATTCATTATTTAAAAAATAGTTATCCTTTTTTATGTTTTATAAAGTTATTGTTTCGAATCGTTTTTTACAATACACCAGCATCGCAGACTAAGTTTTGAAAAAAAGTATAATGTTAAATTCAACTAATGCTAATGTTAAAATAATAAAATATTAAATTTAACTTCTTAAAAAATAAATTAAAGAAAAATTAAAAAACAATATCAATTTAGTTAAAACGAATTTAACCAGAATTAGACTGTTAAGTCAGGTGCACTGTAAAAAATTCTAGATCAAATTATGGCGTATGAAGTGCGAAAAGAAAATTAGGCCAGGCGAACGACCTTTATAACACAAAATGTAGGCGAATTTTTATTTACTTACTTTTTTTGTATACTATTATATGAAAATATTTACATCTCTACTTTTCACAGCGACTTATTTTGAAACAATGACATGCCACATTTTCAGCATATTTTTTAACTAAAAAAGTATAGTTTAATGGAGTAAATTAAAAAAAATTTCACATCATACAATTCAACGCAGTGTTATTTACAAATTCAAAAATAAATTAGCCGAATAAGCTACTGGGAAAGTTAGTTTATTATAGAAACAGGTACTTAATATTATCCAGTGGACCATTTTCGCCAACACCGCGCCTAATTCATTTTAGAATCTTCCAAATGTGTTTTTACGTAGTTTTTGATCATTAAGAAATAGACAAAATACAAATATAATTTATTGTAAACAAAAATAAGGAAATATTTAAATTTAAACCACTTTCGAATTTATTTTCAAATTTGATGAAAATGTTTAAACACCCAGAAACGTGCAAAAATTATAATATTTTTTTAATTTTTAATGGGCTTAAATGTATGACAACAGTTTTAAAAATAAGTTTTAAAAATAAGATTTTAAAGATAATTCAGTCAACACTAAGAAGTTTTCGAAAATATTTAGTTTTTACATAATATTTATGAAAATTAATTATTCCGATAGCTTCATTATCTTTTAAAAAAATAATATAATTGGTATCCTATGAAGTAAAATTTTTCTAAGTCATGTAGGAAAACAATGAATGACTTGCAATTTAGTTAATATCTTTTCGTAAATGGCGCATTCAAAATAATGTTTATTTTATGAGCGTACTGTAATGAAAGTGGTTGGAATCATGTAGATGTAAAGTAATTAATTTAGATGTAAATTAATAAATACCTGCGAATAATGACACTCCTGAATCTTTTCCTTTCTTTTTTTTCCTGACGCTTGTGTACCATTAAAATCGTGTTTTATTCAAATTCATTTAGTATGAAGTGATGATGACATACACTTAAGTGTCATACATTAAATATTAAATCATTATTTTTCGAAGCAAAATATTGTTTACGATTTTTAAAAATGCATACGCAATACGGTAATGCTTTATTGTTATTTTAAGGATTTAATTTAGGAGTAATTTAGGAGTTGAGCTCAAATTGAATAGGGTCCTAAAATCTACTTTTCTAACTTAATTTTTGAATACATAATTTTTTTTATTTTTAATAAATTAAAATATTATTAATTAGTAATAAATTATTAATTATTTTTAATAAATATTAAGAAATAATTATTAAATTATTGACTAATATCTATCACATTGAGTTTCAAGAATATTATTGTAGTATTATAAGCATTATTCAGAAATTTTTCTCAAAAGGAAATCCCATTTAAAAATTGCCATATTTTGAAATAATATATTGATATTAATAGGAATTTTTTTTACAAGAAGGATCTCAAAAAGCTCTATACCCTGGTCCCCAGGTTCAGTAAATCAGTCCTTGATTATTTTACATATGCATGAAAATAAAGCTTATGCTATATGATCTAGATTATAAAAGCAATTTTTTATTTTCTTAAAGGAAATATTATTTTTCAATAAATAAATAGCAATTTTAAAAATACATAGCAAGCAAATAATATCAAATTTATATTATATTTTTAGTTATACGTTTTTGAACGCTTTTAAAACTTTTCAAGTACAAAAACAAATACCATTATAACCAAAACGTGTTTCAGAGGGCCCTACCATGATAATAAATAATAATGCAATGGCTGGTCTTCATGTTCATAAAACAAAATGAAAATAGTGATAGGCCTATATAAATCAAACTGCACAGTTATCCTTAAATGATAATTTCAGATCTGTTTAAATTAAAATAATTAAGTTTTTTTTCTTTTTTTTTTTTTTTTTTTTTTATGAAATTGTGATCTTAATTGAAAAGCATAAGGGAAATTGTTACACTGTGCGATACTTTTGTGAATTTAGGATAGGAGCATCAGTTTTTTTTTTAAAAAATATATTAAGAGCATGAATTTTTTTACAAAACATTTCACGTTAAATCTTAATTTGTTTAATGATCTGGCAATTTTACCATATCTAAAGCTATATAGAACATGTTTTTAAGCTAACACCCTCGTCTTGTTTTGTATGTCATATTTTGCCAGTAAACACTTCAGTTATAATTCTATTAATACTCAGTTATAATAATTAAGATTTTCATGCAATTACAGCTAAATGTTCGAAATTGCATAAAGTAAGATGCTAAGAAACTCTGAAAAATGCTAAAATAAATAAATTTTCGAATTCTGCTTCAGAAAAATTTTTTAACCACATCTTTTTTTAACTTAATGTAAATGTTTCTCTAACTTTAAAGAGTGTTGCTGATGTGTAGTCTTTATAAAATTTCCACCTTCTGCTTATACCCATAGAAATAAATACATACTTACTACACTGATAAGAAAAGTATGGGGAATAATAATTGGATTAACTCTACTTATTAAAAACATTACATTATTCTTACTTCCATGTTCCTACTATGTGTTATGCAATGTGTTTATACACTGAGAAAAAACTATGGTTAAAACTACCAGAATATTGTAAAATTTACCGTGTTCTCAGCTCTGAGGGAACACAAAAAGATCGGTAATTTTTACCGAAGCGCTTTCGTTATGACTTCAATAAAATTAATAATAAAATACGTTTTTATAACTTATGATAAATTTTAGTAATTTTATCATGATGCATTGGAGCATGGCATAAAAAACATTTATTCTGTTAGATTTACTTTTCAGTTATGTATTTCTTACTAAATGTGAGGTAATAAGAAGTATAAATTATAAAACTTGAATTTCCGGTAAACCGTTACCATATGAACGAAAATATAACCGATGATACCGCATTGGTATATATATGGCATATTTTGGTTTTTAAAACTAGAATTATGTTGTTTTTTTTACCAGATATATCATTACCACACAGTATGGTAATTGTACCCTTATTTTTAACTAAGGGCGACTAAGAAAGGCAACTCTTAAAACTTTAATTGCATTAAAAAGTTATATAAAGCGTTTTAAAATTATATAAATATAAGTGGGGGAAGAAGGCGAATTTTCTCGCAAGCGTCTCACTTGAAACAAATTTTAACGAATCATGCTTTTTGGGACAGTAGATTTGGTGACAATTTTACAGAAGTCAGAGTTCTCGAATCCGAATCCATATATATTATTAAAAATATTCACGCGTTTCTCTTTAATTGTTGCCATCGGCCATTAAGGCAGAGGGGGTGCGATTGTTCTTGTTTTCCAGTGGCGCCATCTATCCCCATGAATTTGATTTCTGCCACACCCATACGCCACACCCGTTATGGGAACATGGAGGACATTGCGACCCGACAGATTTAACGTGCACCATTCACCATTTACTACACGGATAGTCTGCCCGTTTCGACCTAATGTTCTTACAAACTTGAGTCCAGCGCCCAGCCAAGCCGGCTATCCCGGCCTTCTCTTCACTTAATATGCAATTATAAATTATTTGGTCATATATTTTATTAACAAATTATTTTTTTCATCCAAGTTAATTTTTTTTTTACTAATTATAACCTAAGTTGCTAAAGGTAAATTAAATAATAAACAAATGATGAGGATTTTTATGAATAGAGCACAAAACCGCATAATTTATAATTATCGGCTTAATCGCCAAATATCCGCAAATATTATTTTTCAGCAAAATGTCTCGATTAAATTCAAATATTGATTTAATTCTCTTTCTCGGCAAAAAAAAAAGAAAAAAAATTCTTTCGCTAATCGAAACAATTTATTATTAATGACAATTTTATCTTCAAAATTTCGCCTTAAGTATCTTAACTTTCTCATTCAAAGTTCTTTTAAGAATTAGGACTATTCACTAGATATCCTGTTCCGACTTAAAAACTCTCGCCTAATGAAACTATTTCACGCCATTGCTCAAGAATCATTAGAGGACAAAAAGCATTTAAAAGTAATTGAATCATAAACGTATGTGACCTCCATTTGATGTGGCATTCTTTAAATGAATAAAGGTATAATTGTTAAAATGGTTGGGAAATTTAGAAAATGCTTATTTGATTATTTTCTTCATATTGCAGCTTAAGTTAGGGATTGTATTTGATAGATCAGATAATAGAAGAATTAATTCGAGTTTATTAATAGTTGATGTGTGTTTATGTCAAATTTCGTAATGATTAATTGTTATTATTTTTTATTAATATCTGAATGTTTGACAAGTTATAATTATATTATGAATAATCGATGAATTGCAATTCAATTGTCTTTTAGTAACTTTATAATCGGCTCTATTCCTCTGAAAATGAAAAACTATACATTTACCTGAGTGTGTTTGATGTTTGCTGAAAAATTAGTTTTCTCTTATCTAGTACTCAAAAAAAAAAAAAAAATAAATAAATAAATTTTGTGACAGAAATGTACAGGGGTGAAAAGTTTTATTTTTAAATTTTTATATTGTTATATCAAAAAATTTATCGAATTTAAAATGTTAAATAATTATTATGGTTAATGAGACTACAAAATTGAATTAATCTTTTGGATACGGCGTTTAATATCCGTTATTTTGGTACACCTGTTATACCAGCGGTCATCAAAAGGTTAAAAGACATTATTATTTGGAATGCAAATAAAGATTTTTGCCATGGAGAAGTATAAATTCCAAGATCACCTCACAAATATTGAAAATTTTAGGTATTTAGAAATATTTATAATACTTCGAACGAAGTTCTTAATAATATGAATTGCATTCTTAATTAAATTATATCATAAACATATCTGAATCTATACATTCTTAATTATATGAATATGCTATTGTTTAATTTAATTATTTTTTATATTAGAAATTTCATAACCTTGCTTCAGAAATGCCATTACTTCAATTACGTGCTCCAAATTTTAATTGAAGGCCTGTTTAATTTCTTACATGTTTCTTTACTTTGTGCTTCTCTTTAATTTCAAAATTTTATAACAATACAAGAAGAAAATATTTTGTCAACTTAAGTAAAAAAATTTTAAAAAAATAATAAATAAAAACACGCAACTTGTAACCAAATTATCGTCTACAAAAACGGAATGATTTAAAGTACTGAAATACTAATTTTGAATGTTTAAGAACATAATGAGCTTCAAAAGAGCATTTAATTAAAATATGTATTAAAGAAAAGAACGAAGCTTCATTATGTAAAAAAATATTAAAAATAATACTTATTTCAAAAGAAATTATTGTAAATTAATATAGGTCAAAACGACGGAAGCGAATTACTTTACTGTTTCACTCATTTTAAATTAACAAAACAATTAAATGTTCAAAAGCATACAATTCACAAATTTATAACTACTACTTTCTAAACCCTTTAAAAATTAAACACCGGATTCACGTTTTGTAAAGCTATAAAAACCGGAAGGACATTTTTTATTCTTTGAAAAAACTCTTACATCACCAAAAAATACCTTTTCAACAAGGAGCCTTGTTCTGTGCCGGTCAGATAGCTAGATTCAAGGTTAGATGAAAATAATAGAATTGGCGGTATCGTTTTCTGTTTTCTTTCAGTTTTCTGACGTAGCCTTCAGAACAAAAATGACGCCATTGGTTGAAACTTTCCCTAACCACCCATTTATTTTCTCTTAGAAATGGCAGCTTAGTTCTTGAAACAAGTTTTGTAGAATTAGACTTTAACTGTTAAAGACATTTGTGATGGTAATTCTTCTGTTGTCATTGATAACAGAAGGACGCCCTAATCATGATTATTCTATGGTTAACCCTTTTTTTTTTTCATTTTAGAAAGGTAAAATCAAATTTGAAAGTTTACATGAGAACGTAAATATGTTACCTTTTTTTTAAAAAATATATTTATAATTATGTCGAATCTAAATGAGGTTGCCATTTAGTGATCGAAGAATTTATAAAAATATATTAATATATTTTATTCGAAAACTTAAAAAAATTATTAATACTAGCTGTAAAATAAAATTTTTGTGTATTCCAGAATGACATTCTAATCTGTGAATCTGCAGAATGTTCTGTAATCACCGCCCTTAATATATTGCTTCATAGTATTCCTATAGACATATATTGTTTATATTGCTAATTGTGTATGAACTTCTGTGTGTGAACACTGTGCTAACTGTGTATGTCGTTTAGTTTTCAACGACTCGAACAACTATTAAAAAAAAAATATTTAATTCGAAAATTAAAAAGAGCGAATTCTTCTTTTAAAATGAAAATTTTAGATTTTTGGAGTGCAAAAGTTTTGTTTTTTAAAATATATAAAAATCCATTCTAATCTGTATATCTAGAGGGTTTTCTGTAATTACTGCCCTTAATATATATTTATGGGATCCCTGACCAAAATAAAGACTTATTTAAAAATAAAGAAACGTTCTGCATCAATAAATCCTTAACTTTAAAAGTTTCGGTGAAGCTGACATCAACTGAGTTAGCGATGTATGTATATTTTGTGACGTCAATGATAACAAAAACGTCTGCTGGATAATGATGATCATTTTTTTAAAAAAAAATTTTTGAGGAAGTGAAGATGATAAAATTTTAAAAATGACAAAACATATTTTTTTTAATATTGCGCGTTATTTCTGGCTTAATTGAGTTTACAGTTTATTTTTTATTGAATAAGTGAGAAAAATTATTAAAATATATCATTCATTTGATGAACAAAAATAAAACTCATTTTAATAGATAAATATTATTTAGATATTAGTATAGTTTCTTTTAAAAAACTAGTACTAATAATAAGATAAATAATATTTATTAAGACTTATGGTAGTACAGTACAGAACCCGTTATCCGGAAATCAGAAAACCAAAAAACCGGAACGAAATTCGATAAATTTTCCTGCCATTTTTTAAAAAAAATTTTTTTTTCCTCATAAGATTTTAGGATTTTTCTTTCTATTTTGAAAGATGTTTACCTTACCATCATTTTGGAAATAATCATTAGTGTATTACTTCATCGTTTTTTCTTCTTTTTAAGATTATTTCCAAAAAAAAAATTTTTCAGTTGGGTTTAACAATAAAAAAAACGGCTTTTTGTAGCGATTCAGAGAACCGGAAAAATCAGTTATCCGGAATAGTGATGGTCCCGATCGTTCCGGATAATCGGTTCCGTACTGTATAAACAAATTCAGGAGGAAATAATACACTATAAATGGCATTAGAGCATTAAAATAGCTTTGAAAAAAGGATTTTGAGTAAATTAAGAAAGAAATTATGAAAGAATTAAGAAAGAAAGAATTAAGAATATATAATTAATAACGAAAATTAATTTATGAACAAATAAAAAAAAATGACCAACAAAATAAGTTACATTTGTGAAGCTGGTGGTTTAATGAAATTAAATCAAATTGCTTGGTAAAAAAAAAAAACTACCAAACTATAATAAAATTTGTGGGAAAAGAAAAAATATTGAGAAATTTAATTAAAAAAAACATTCATTTTGTTTAAGTATGGAAAATCAAAATTCTTATCTGCCGTTAAAAAATAAATGCTTTCTGATTAAAGAAAAAGGTACACATCAAGTTTCGGGTTATTGATCAAAATCAATCTAAATGAAAGGAAATAATCCTCGGAATTGTTAGGCAAAAGGATAATGATTACAATAGACGGAAGTCTATAAAGAGCATGAAATAGGAGGGGAAACATTGGTTTTCCGAATTAATGAAGAAATTAAATCTTATCACCTAAAAAAATAAAACGATAATATTGCATAGAATAAAACTAGCTTAAGAAAGAAAAAGTGACGTCACATTTACTCAGACGATGGTGACTGGACAAAAAAGTTGCATCATCGCAACCTCTGGATTGCTTTAGGATGTTGATGAGTCATCAGTTGTTTTGTCAGGATTCAGTTTTATTCCACATAAAATAAATAGCTATGAACTCATTTTTTGAATAAATCATAGTTCATGAGGATGTAAAGTTCCGTTAGAATCATTCTCAAAGTATTTCCATTTAATTCTATTCTATGAAAGATAAGTTGAAAAGGTTTTAGAGACATTTATGAAATCGTAAAAAATTCTTACCCTTTTCTTGTTATAACTTCGTAAAATATATTCATATATTCTGTTTTCCAAGATAGTGTGCTGGAGGTTTCTGTTATTTGAATCTTAATTCATTAATATCCGCAGAATATGATCAGAACAGTGGTTAATTATTCTGATATTCTATGAGGCTCTGCTCTCCAACCATTTTATGGACGCGGATAGTTAGTTTCGTTTATTTATTTTACCGGTTGTTGATAGTTTATATTTTAGATGGTTTTGATTTAATAATTTTATCGTAATTGTATTTCAATTGGTCTTCAAAATCTCTGGTTAAGTTACATAATTTAAGTTCTTAGTTCTCAATAGAAATTCGATAATTTCCCCGGAAAACAAAATATGCGCTAAAGACCGCAAGGTACTCCTTTCTGACAAGTATTATTTCTTAAAATAGCATTAAAAAAATTAGTAAGCACCCATAAGCTAATTCCTAAGTAGGTTGAATTTAATCGGCAATAAATGGGGGATTGTATTTTTTTCTCTTTTCTTATCAAACCATAGAAATTTGACAATTTTTCCCTGAAATCCAATTTCCTGAAAACAAAATATTCCTTAAACACCACAAAGTACTACTTTATGAAAAGTGTAGTATTTTTTTTTTTTTTTTTTTTTTTACACAATAAATTAAATTAAGTCAAAACCAGACCGATAGGACTAATAGAAAGTTTATCGATGTAAAAAGTCCAGTTTTGCATTTGAACTTATACTCATCTGACATGGCTATATTATCAAACGAAGGCTTAACGAAGCTAGTTTCAGACTAATTTTAAGTTAAATTAAAAGGGATCAAATTCAAATCGATAAAATAAATTGTTTAGATGTTATAATGGTTATAAAGGTTTTATATATAAAACGTAAAATTTTTTCTAGTTTCACCTATTTATGTGTTTGATGTTAGTATCTTGGCAAAGCATTGTCTCTGATGTATTTGTTTATATTGAATCCAATAATATCAAATTTAAGTTTGATAGAACTAATAGTTTCGAAGTTATAAAGGTTTGCTGAAAAATAAGCAGAAAATATCCAAAATGAAATCAAAAATATTACCTTACTTGTTACATTTTCAATTAAATTTGGAATATAGAAAATATTATCTTATATAGAAAATATTACTTTACTTGTTTAGATAAGACTTGACGCATAAGACTGATACATAAATAGGAGACGTAAGAAATTGTACTTTTGCCCCTTAGTAAATTCAAGATGGAGAGTAAATATTACCAGCGGAAGCGAACTTGTTCAGGCTCCTATAATATCCAAAAACCATAACTTTTAAAATAATTTGCAGTAACTTAATCCCAATTCTTTCCATTTTGAGCATTTTTTTTTTAATTCGGGAAAAGGCCAATAAAGCAGTCGTGTAATATGGAGCAAAAAATAGGGTCAAACGCTCAAAAAGTTAAAAAATAAATAAAGAAAAAGATTATGATAAAATTGTAACCAAACGTTTTCTTTTTTGAAATATCAAATATTTTTTCGAATTAAGTTATGGTACTCTTAAATATCTCTAAACTATAATCGCAATCTAGGTAACTCAAAATAATTCTGATGATAGAGTTATGCTTAATTTCTTCTGCAAGTTAAATGCGGCCATATAAAATTACCGTAAATTCCACTAATAACAAATATTAAAAAAATATTAATGTTGACAAAGGCGAAAAACTTTGCAAAATGAAAATTAAAAGTAGAACCCTGATTATCCTTCATCGTTGTTGGACCAGGGTTAGATTTCTAATGGATTATCGATGGAAGTCGATTTTTCAAGTGGAAATACCCTAAACCAGGGATGGCGAACCAATGGCACGCGTGCCATTTATGGCACCCGACACAATATTTCAGGCACGCCACCGATCACATTTGTTATTACACAAATGTTATTACACTATGAAACATATGTAACAATTAAATTAAAATTCACAAAATGACAATTAAAATTCACAAAATGTTCGATGAGGTCATTAAAATGACCTCATCGAAAAATTTTTTAGAAAAAATGGCACGTTGGTGTATAAAGGTTCGCCACCCCTGCCCTAAACAATGAATGAAATTACTTAAAATAAGCAGTGGAATAATGAAGGAAAAAACTGAAAATAAGGAACATTAATGATAAAAAAGTTATTCACTTTCCCATAACTAAATTCTTTTTTGCTTCCCCTTTAATCGTTGTTTCGAACAAACGAATTTTTCATTTGTCGTCACACATATTGCACATCGGCAAACCATGCTTTGATCAGGCGTCGGATGTTGGAAAATATTTTATTTTTATCACCATCTACCAAAAGACCTTCTAAGAGTTCTTTAATTTGTTTTAATCCAATCTAATTACAATGGCGATTTAAACTAAAAAATAGTCACCGAATACTAAAGCACTTTTTACTTAATTACATGTACGTGTTGTACAAATAATAAAGTCGAAGCTCTACACACCCGTACAAATTAAACAGCTGGAACATACTCCTTTGTAGAATGTATTTTATTTTATTTTTTTTAATTGGAAGAGATAAAGACTGATAAACATTTTGGTGATTAAGCGCTAACAGCTGTATTATTTCAAACTAGTGAAGTTTATTTTGTTGTTCATACAGAGAAAACGTATGGAGTGAAAGATATAAATGTTGATCAATCGACCACCGAATGAATGTAATTTAGATATCAATTATTTGAAAATATATTCAACAAATAACATAATTCAAAAAGCGTAATTTCGAAATTTCTGAATATTATATTGACTGACCTAAAAATAACAAGGTATGATTGAGAGCCTTATATGTGAGTTAAATGCGATTATCTATATAGGATCTTCCATAATAATGTAGTTCCATATACAGTAGTCTCCGCTTAATATGATCGCTGTTAATGTTATCAATCGCTTATTGTTATCGAAATCTCTCGGTCTGTATTTTTTCTATTCATTTGTATATTAAAATTATCGTTTTCCGCGATCTTTAACATCGTATTTTAAAATTTTCGTATTCTGTAAAAATTATATTATATCAGTCTTTTTATTTATTTTTTGATATTTTTTTTGTATTCATTCTTATTGTTTTTTTTATGTATTTGAAGGAACTTTAAGTGCCGAGGTTACCCAATGGTTAGAAAATCGGACTCCGGTCCGGAGGGGCTAATAAAATGAATGCAAAATAAGATGCAATTTCAACTATTTAATATTGAAAGTACCATTAATTTTTTTACTTACATAATTTAAACTATTTATTTCAATAAAATATTCAAAACAATAGTATTTTGCTAAAATGTTTTAATAGAAATGAACAATTCCATCAATCAACTGAGAGCACACTAAAGCATATAATCATAGACGTCACAGCGAGTCGTGCGTAGCACGATTGACACGTTAAATTATGCTATAGCTTTTACATTTTTACGAATTTTAATACAATTATCTTAAAAGGATAAACTATCGAAAAATGCAATTTTTTTTATTCACTTTTGAAAATTCTAGTGTTGTTCCCTTTTAAAAGATACGACGTATCACTTAATAATACAATATACTGAATAATTTTTAGAACATAAAATCTAAAGACAAAATTTCCCGAACCGAATTCAAATTTAAGACATCAAGGAATTAAAATAAAAGGTAGTTCGCTTAAAACTAATAATTTCGGAAGTGAAAAGCAAAGTACGAGCTATTTTAATCAGCTTATAGTCCATAGAAAAAGTATAAAATTCAAAGAGAGTATTCTTCTCTTAAAATAATTCAATGAAAATGAAACCGCGATTAAACTGAAATAACTGTCAAAATGAACACAATTAAACTAACTGGATCAATGTCTGTCTGAATCATGAAAACTGATGCATCGTAAATGCCAGTTTAGGAATCGAACAAAGAGATATATAATAATGGCGCAATAATCGAATTGTTTGAAAGTGAGGCTCAGCACGTGCCTCTGCTGTCAAGTCCAACAACCACAACTGAGTACACAACACCAATACCACCCATAGAACTGATTTATTCTATGATTTTCGAGAATCATCTGTGTTTAGTCAGTCAGCCTCGGCTTTTTATTTATAGTTCCGACTCAGTTTTTTTTTCCTCGAAAAAAAATTGATTCATAAAGTATCTAAATGTAAAAAGTTAAATAAAGTCACATTTACATTTCATATGATATATCGGTTTTATGTACAGGTATATAAGTACGTGTATTTTAAAAATATAAGAATTTTCATATTGATTTCCAATAAAACATGGGGAATTTAAAATCAATTTAATAATGATTAAATAAACTCAAAATTTCTAAACAAAATTTATTTTATGAATTCATAAAATTAGGTATCTCAAAATTATCTTTGCAAATGTTATGTACTATAGCGCGTAAAAAATAAACTGACTAAGTTTTGTTTATTGCGCATGTAAATATCTCAGCAGCAACTAAGCTGTTTTTTTTTTTTTTTTTTTTTTTTTTTTAATGAAGGTTATTCTTGCATGAAATATCGAAACGATCGGAACGTCAACTGGGGTTTTCGTCTTCACCTAATTGCGGCAGAAAAAACGTGAATGCGTTGTTTCAATGTGAAATAACCAAACAAACTTCAGAACGCTTTTTTAAAAAAACTAACAACTTGCATTAAACTATAATTTTTGCTAAGGTAATATGCAAGCAGTAGAAATTGTTTATCTTCTTTAGAATAGGTGTTATTGCGAAGCACGTTTGGAAAAGCAATCGTGAACTAGTTTGTATTTTAAATATGCAGCAAACTGACTATAGATAGTTAGTTTTATCTATTAATATGTTTTGAAACGGTTTGTTCTTTCAAAATATATCGATAAAGCATAGGTTGTTATTTATTTCCTTCACTAATTGCACGAAAAACCAAGGTTCGAATCACGTCCCAGATATAACAGCTGGATTACTCCATTGATCAAAACTCTGTCAATCCCCCCCCCACACCTCCCTACAGCAATGGATGGCATTATTTTCACCAGGCAAAAGAGATTGTTCTAATTCTTGATCCAGGAGCTCCCTTGTCTTTGGAGTTGAATTTAAATGTGCAAGGGTTCAAATGAGAACTGTAAAATTCGAGTCATAGGAGTGCTATGGGTATCAACAGTGTTTAAATATCATTGAAAATTATAAAGGTGCGATATCAGTTTCCAGTTTCGATTTATGTAAGCCTCGCTGCATATCAGGGAAAAAGGTCTTTTAAAATATTCGACAATTAAAACGTTATCAAAAGCTATTGTTTCTAAAATTGTTCGATAAAAATTGCTTTGAATAGTTAAGATAATTTAGCAATTGATAACCGATATTATCAACCATCAAATACTGTTAAAAATATTTTCCTTTGTCAAATTGTCTGAAACTAAAACTTAGCTTAGGGGATAGTGTCATAGTGTAAAGTAAAATTTACAAAGAACAGTGAGTAAAAAATGAATTCGAACAATTCTAGTTTTGAAAAACAGTCCTTTTTAAATTTCCAACCAGTTAAAAAAAAAAACAAAAAAAAAAAAAAAAAACGATCTTTTTAGAAACTTAAACATTTTATTTCATTTTCTCAAAATACATTTAAAAAAATCATTCGTTTCGTCAAATGTATTGACTTCAAAGTACTGAATGTCCAACTGAATGTAAAATATAAACTGTTGTTTCTAAGGTAAATGCGGCCGTTGCGTCAGTGATTTTGAAAGTCCTCTATTTTGAAGGCCGGTGCGTCGTCGATTTTGATGGCCGGTGCGTCGTTGATTCTAAAAGTAAATGCATTTGAATGAACTTTTTAAATTAAATTGGACATCTTAGTTTATAATTAAACTTAGGAATAGCTTAGCTTTATTTGCTAACTCTATTCCTTAGCTCTATTTGTCTAGAATGCCATTAATTAACTTATTATGCGTTAAATTGGATGACGGAAATAGAATTAAAAACATTTTAGCTAAAACAATATAGCAATTGTTTAGTGTTCATCTTTCAATCTTAAGAATGACATCTTTCAATCTTAAGGTATTGCATATCTTTAATTATTTCCCCACACTAAAATCCATCTTATTTAGACTGAAGGAACACAATTGATTAATGTCAATAATTTTAGTTATTAATAATACGTTTAAAACTAACGCCAGACCTTCCAACTTCTCTGGCTTTCAGTTGAAGATTTTTCGAAGTATTTAAAATGGCTGAAAAATTTATGCTTTTATTTAAAATAATTGATTTGATTTAAAATAATTTTGGTTACCACAATCTTTGAAATATATTGTGGAAAGGAAAACTTTCCAGGTTGGCAGTGATGCTAATTTTGTGATACTAATTTTAATTTCAATTATAATTATGGTTGTAATTATATTCACAATTTCTTATGCATAATAGCTTTCGGCATCATATTTGGCGTGCCAGCCTAAGTTGTCCTGGATTAGCCGTCTTCTATCTCAAGTAATTCTTCTCACCCAGTTAGTGTTTTTCACCAAGTAATTTAACACAGTGCTCCCCAACGAAGAAACGAAGGAAAAAAAAAACGAAAAAAACACACAGCAACTATTTTCTCTTTCAATTAGTTTTAATAAAAAAAAATGATCACCATAACTGTAAATATCATAAATAAAACCTGAAAGCACTGCGCGAAATTTACATTTGAACTAATGAGGAACAGTAACAGCAACCAAAACAAAGCAACGGAATAAACTGGACATAAGCAACACACTTCGGGTGTCATTGTCTCCGATTACCCCCAGATGGAACAGTCTCATTGCAAAGAAATAAGCTCAGGGTTCTCATTGATTTAACGTTCCAGTAAGTTAAAATGTTAAATCACTTTATATTTATTTTTTGCTGTAACTGTATTTTATTTTGAAGGCATGTTTAAATGCAAAATAATCTAAAATATGAACAATCAACGTCCCCCAGCGGGCCTTGGTAAAATTATCAAACATTAACTGGTCCGCGGCGATAAAAAGGTTGGGGAACACTGATTTAACATACTAGATTTTGCAAGTAACTGTAATACAGTGAAACCTCTCAGGAGCGACCACTCACTGTCATTCATGGAGGTTTGTCGTTTTACCTCCATTGACTTCAAAATGTTATCGAAGGTGCGTCGCCCTGGGCTCCAATCTCTTAGGGTTTTTCAAATTACAGTTAATCATTTCTTCAAAAAAGGCTGTTACGTATTTTATTTTATTTATTTTTTTAAAAAAATAATCATAAACTTCAGTGGAATACATTTTTATAAATTCTATTGTAGTTTTATTAATTAAATTTTATTAGTTAATTTTTAATTATTATTAAAATTTTAATTTTTATATTATTAACAAAGTAATTTTTTTTTTAAAATAATAATTCCCTATTTGTGAAAAATTTACGTTTAAAAGGTCCTGAAATAGATTTGTGTGCAGGGCCTCAAAATCTTTAAACCGTCTCTGAGCTTATATTTAATCAAAACTTGAGTTTGTTATGCTAAACCAATTAAATAAGAGCTAAATTTCTGAGCTAAAAATTGAGAGAATTTTCTTAGAGCATAAATGATATGGTTCATTGAAAGCAAGCAAAACAAAGTGCGTATATTTTTAAAAGTTTAAAAATATTTGAAATTTCGTTCCTAAAATATTTGAAAAGAATATTTGTGATAAGCACAGGATAAACGTTTCATTTTAATTTATTTATTTAATCTATTCTATGAATACTTCGAATTGCATTCTTTAATCACATCGAGAGGTTTTAAATCTTTGCGTTTAGTTGTGATATGATTTCGAGGAATAGCTAATTTAATCAGCTTCATCATAAAATTTGATTTCATCAGACTTACCGTTAAAAGCAGCAATAAAATTTTATTGATTGTGAGTCAGTGGTAGAAAAAGTGGGTAATATTTGGGAAGAATAAATTCAATTCGAAAAAAAGTAACACTTAGAAAATATTAGTTTCATTTCTAATTATTAAAAATTTAAGAACTTTTGATAGTAAATTGGGGAGTCCATGTTAGGAAAGTTAGATTATTTGAAAAAAATTAATTCGGGTCGAAAAATATTAACAACTAGATTAAAAATATCAAATAGATTTTCAAGATATTAAAATAATAGCAATTATCTATTTTTACGTAAGAAATAGGTTTTAAAAAATTAAATACTGAGTGAATAAATTATAGGTCGTTTTAAAATTAAAAAGAACTGTACTTTTCAAATTTGGCGGCACAGGCGAGTTAGTCGCCAACACACTGTTTAACTTTTTTTTTTCTTTTTGAAGGTTGCGTTTATAATTTTTTTTAAATAAAAAACAAGTAAATAAATGAAACAGTTGGATTCACTTGCGCCGACAAAGTGAAAAAATATCGGGGGGAAAAATAGCAAAATCAATTGTTTTTTGTATTTTATTTAAATTTTAGACGACGGGTATTTTTTTTTTTAATCAATATATAAAATAGCTGAATTTACTTGCGCTTTCGAAAATGGAAATGTACTAAAAGAACGTAGAATGGATAATTTCATTTTCGAAGATTTCTTTTTGCCCCATAATGAATCGTTCCGAAAATATTCGAAAAGACGATTGCTATAAGAAATCGCAAGGATTACATGATATTTTTTTTTTATCTATTCAATGGATAATTGCATTCTTTAATCACAAGCATTGGTTTTAAATTGTATTCATTTGTGATATGATTTTCAATGAACAGCTATTTTGATGTTTCTCGGAATTTCATTATTTCTCCTGACTTGCTGTTGAACGGAGCAATACAATTTTAGTGATTATGAGTTGAGACTGTAAGATGATCGGAAAAATAGGCAAAAAATCATAACACTATTGATAAAAATGTACCTCGTGAAAGTGAGAAAACAAAATCTTATTATTTGATGATTTACATAATAACAGGGAAATAATGCTTTTTTTAAAAATAAAAAAATTATTAGTTAGAATTTATTTATGGATTAAAATAAAATAAAAGTTATTTTGTATTTCTCGGCTTTAATATTAGAATAAAATGCTACATTTTGAATCATAGACGTGGACGTGATCATATGGATTTATATGGGTGTGATCATGTTTATAAATTAGAATGTGGACCGTTTATTTATACATCATTACTATTTTATTTAATTATTTTTGTAATAGAGAAAGTGTTAATTTAAAACAAATTTTTGAAAATATTCCTTAGACATCTCTGTATATATTAGAAACAAGCTTTCTGTCATATTTAAAAAAAAATATAGTAAGTAAAAAATTTTACAACAAAACGATGCTTTAAATAATTATATTACAATTATTTAATTTCTAAAAATAAAATTTATATGAAGAAATTTAAGTATGAGAGAAAGCAAGAGAGTTAATGGATCTAATTTGTTGAAAGTCTAGCCTTGGCTCAATGCCTATTATAATTGTAACTAATCAAGTCCCCCCCCCCTCCCCATCACTTCACATCAACTTCATTCACAGTTCCGTGCAATGAGGGTGGGGCGAAAGGGGCAACGGCTCCAAAAGAGGCATGCATCATTCAGATCACTAACGAAACTAAAATTTGAAATCGATCATCGTTATTCAAAAATGAAATTAATTTTTTTTTCTGATAAGTTTTTAGTACAAGTAAAATATCTGCTGAAGAATAATCTGTGAGACTTTCAAAAATTTAACAATGAAGTTTGAATTCATTAAAATTTAAAAAAATTAAGAAAAACTTAAGAATACTTTCCTGGAAATTTATCATCGAAGAATTTCCGCTCACATTCAATAGGCGATTTTAGATTGTTCTAAATATCTTTTCTATATGTTTTTTCTCTCTTTTTTTTCTAATTAAATGGAGCCCTAAGTAAGCTCTTTTTTTAGCCCCTTTTAGTGAGATTTCACTACTCTATTGAAGTATCAACTAATAAAAGAATTAACTCTCAGCATTACACACCTAGGCGTGCCATTGTTCCTCGATTATTAATCTTTCAAGAATTTCTGCTGGTATTGTAATCAATTTTTTACACACACTGATGTTACATTGTTAACAATGACCTCAGTTAAAAACGTATTATACTGTGTGGAAACTTTTACCGCAAAGGTCTTATTAATTTTAACCTTTTACGCGGGAGTGGGAGAATTTCATTGATGACTGCTTGGTTGTTGAAGGACAGGTGTTTAATGGAAGTCATTAACGTGAACCTAAAAAAGTTATTATTTTTGTTAAGATATGCTAACGCTATATTTTGAAATGCAGTAATGTTCAATCTATTTCGCTCACGTGATAAAATTATTTTTCAAATCCAAAACTAACTAATGTATCATTTAACAAGTAAAGCACGTCACTGGTAAACCGTGATGCAACAGTAATAATAAATATAACATACATGGGAGTTGGACAAAATAATGGGAAAATACATCTTTTCATATTTTTCGATAAATACTGAAAGAATCATTTTATAACTTCAGAAGTGTGTTGATCATGCGATTTCTCACACATATCAATACAGTTTGAAGCTTTTAGAGGTTTAAAGGGACCGGCAATAAAACGGAAGATAGTGTTTTTGAACGATGACCTAACGCCGAAAAATTTAGCAATGAATTTGTAACTTGTAACAATTATTTTGGTTATTAAGTGCAATCGTTATGAGAAATACAAAATGTTGTAAGCTTAAAATAAATATTTATGGAGATAAGGTCATTTTTATAAATAAAAATAAAAATATTTTTTTGTCTTACATTTTTTGCTATAACTTTAAAAATATTCAATAAAATTAAACGAAATTCTTAGAGCAATTTGAAATTAATTACAAAATTTTTGCTTTGAAATTTTAGAAAGAAAATTGTTGGAAAATGTGCAACATATAAGCAATTAAAGTATTTTTTTTAATTTTTTACACTGCGCATGTGTGGAAAAATTTAACTTTTTTTTTCCTTCATACTTTTGTAGTGAATCGTATTTGGCTACTAATGAGAAGAAAGTAAATAAAATAAACTATTTTAGTATTTTAAAAATTTATAAAGTTTCAGGGAATTTTCTAAGTGGTTCTTATACTTTTTAAAAGAAAGCTCAAAATGATAGGGGTTTTCGACAGATATTATTTTGCATCATAAGACAAAATTAAATAACAAATAATAATACCTTAACACCGAATTATGATTGTATAAGAAAAGAAAACTTGTGAAAGAAGAGATGTTTTTATAGGGGATGATCCCCAACAATGCCGGTGTTATTTTAAATAAATCTTGTTTAAAAGTAGGACATACAATTTATGGAAAATCCCTTGCCATTTCGAGCTTTTTATTGATAAGTACGGTAACTACTTAGAAAATTGCTTGAAGCCTTTCAAATTTTAAGGATATTGAAATCGGACTTCTTTCATAAGTTGCCAAATACGATTCACTACAAAATTCTTTTGTAGTGAATCGTATTTAATTTCTAATTCTTCACAATATTCTAATTTCTTTTTTTAATTTTTCCCGCGAACACGCGGTGTAAAAGAATGACTTTATTTACTCTTGAGTAGTTTTAAATAAATTTTTCTCAAATTTTAAAGCAATAATTTTTTAATTAATTTAAATTTGCTCGAAATGTTTTTTAATTTTACTGAATATTTTTAAAGTTACAGAAAAAAAAACGTAAGAAATTTTTTTTTAAATAAAAGTGTTTATATTTCCATAAATATTTAAGCTAGGTTTACGAAATTTTGTGCTATTATTGCATATAATAACCAAAATAATTTATACAAGTTAAAAATTTATTGGTATATTTTTTGGCACAGGGTGTTCAAAAATACTATATTACCTAACGCTTCGCATAACCTTAACACTTCGAATTTTTTAAAATAATTCTCTTAGCATTTTTTGAGAAAGATAAAAAAATGTGTTAGTATAGAAGAGTTTCTATTATTTTGTCCAATCCCTGTATATATAACGTATATCAATGAACATTGAAAATCGCCTTTTGATTATTTATTTAGCAAAATGTATTACTTTTCTATAACGTTGCTTTCTTGTAAACCTGTAGATTCCGTAATAACCTGTAGATTATTACGGAATATAAATATATTATTAAAAAAATCATAATTTTTTTTTGTAAAAGTTTTTGTTGCAAAAATTTAATTAAAAGTTTAACTAAAGATTCAACTTTAAGCAAAAATCTTTTATGAATGCAACTTTGTATTATAAATTTCTTATTTATCATTACATCACTCTTGATCAATTCTGTACATGACATATGTTTCGAGCCTAATGGTTATTTTATTATTAATATTATTATTGGCTTACTGTTATTAATTAGATTACTTCAATTTATAGATGATTTTTTAAATTTTAGGAGTTTAATGAATTTAAGATGTATTTTCGTCTTGAAACGCTACCACAAATACACATTTTTGCTTTGATTTAATATAATACATCTAAGAAATAAAATTTATAATTAGTATTTATTTTACGAATCATAAATTTAATTTACATTACGAATAATAAATTTATTTTTCTTAATTCACAATGTAGTTTACTTCACATAGATTTTTTTTAAATTAATTTATTTATTATAATCAATTTGTTCATTTTTAAAATATAAACTAATTTATTACACGAATTATGAATCAAAATAATTTACTATGTACAAATTAAATTCTTCTCCTTTCTTAATTTTTCTCCCTTTTGCTTACATATAAACCACGTTAATAATAAAAATTTGCACACTTTTGTCTTATATTTATTTAACATTTCTGGGGAAAAAAAGTAAAGAAGCTAATATTTCAATTTTAAAAAAATGTATTTTATAAAACACGAATATTATAAGTTTTGCAAAAAAAAAAAAAAAAAAAAAAAAAAAAAAAAAAAACTTATTCCTGTTGAATTTGATAAATTTTCTTTTTTCCTCGAAAAAATACTCGCACAAAATATTATTTTCTTCTAATCTCTTCCAAACAAGTAGCAAGCAACTCGCGAAACGATTGCTTCATTTTTTTTCGCCCATATGCAAGATTTCATTTCTGAACGCAAAGTGCTGTCATGAGGTAACTACGTAGAAGGTCACATGACTGACAAACAGAAGACATCAGTTGCTGTTGAGCTACGTATATTCTTTTACCTGCCTGCTTCTCTCTCAATAGTGACAGAGTTCTACCTCAGATTTTGGATACTCTAATTTCCTTTTATTTGTATATTTACTTCAATTAAATCTGCCAAGATGGTGCAAGGTAGTTCAACGTGTATCAAATACTTGCTATTCGTATTTAATTTTGTATTTGTGGTAAGTATATCTTTGAAATTCGAATTGGTGCTACGCCACTAATTGTTTTCTATTTTGAATTTAAAGTGTTGAAATATTATTGTTGCCGATACTTAAATAACTTTAGGTACTTAAATAACGGTAGTTATTTATTTAAAATAATTTGATGTACCGTTTGTCAGAGACAAAAGATAAGAAACTGACACCCCTTTTCCGTTATAAGTTTTTATAGCTTATGCGATATTTAAATTTATTCTATGCTGAGGATAATGTTTGTAACTAGTCCGAGTTAAAACTATAATCTTAAATGTTTACGGTATTTAAAATTCAAATTGCGTAATGATGTTTGTTTTGGTTTTAAAAAAAATGGCGGTGCGAGATTACGAAACAGCGCCCCTCCTCTTCATAGATTATTTTCTAGAACAATTTCAAAATAGAACAAAAAATTGACTGCGACTTAAATGTGGGGGCTTTTTAAAGGGTATTAAGTGTTGTAAGTTGCCATAATTATTTTTAGGGGGTGAAAGGATAATTTTTCGCCCAAATTTATTGTAATTCGCAATCAGAAACTAACAAATAAGTTCATTTAAAATCAGTAACCTAATTTGATTGGACTGGACTTAAAAAAATAATTATAGGTAACCATATTTTTAATAATGCAGTAATTAAATTTGATTTCGAAATTTCCTTACTAAGTTAAAAATGTATAATCAGCTATGCTCTAGTTTTGGTTTCACTTTATAATGTTAAAGGGTTTTAGATAAATAGAATAATTATAAAGGTTCTAATTGCCACTATAAATGGTTTTGTTTTTAGCTAGTTTTCATTGTTAAAAAATATTACTCTTGTTTCGTTTATATTTCTTTTTTTTTATTTAATTTTGATCAGTTCAACATTTGAAAATCTGATTAAAATATCATTGAAATATTGGAACCAAATTAATTGCTTGAAGAAGGAGCACAATAATTACTATTCCCATTTATTTGCAATTTTTATGTAATAAGTTAACTTAGGCATCAATATTTTTTTTTAACGTGTATTGCAATTCCTACAGCAAAAATGAAAGTTGAAATAAATACCAGGGGACTGTCTAGGTTTTTTTAAAATGTTCCTATTTTGTGAAAATTTGGAAATAATTTGTGAAAATTAAAAAGTCAACACAACATGTACACAATATTATTTTAATAAGTATTTTACTAAGTACTTAGAATATTAAGATAACAGTATACTCAGATAAAATAACAGATTTTTAATATTAACATACTCGGACAAGTTTTGACATTGTATTCGGTTAATACTGAGTAGTTGCGAAAATTAAATATTTATAAGTATAAATAAAGACTTATGTGTTCAAACATAACTTTATAGCATGCAATCATTTACTACTGCTAACTCATAAAAAAAGACAATTGTACCACAAAATTTTAAAAGGCATGGAGGAAAATTTTAAAATTTGCTTATTTAAAAAAAAAAGTATTGTATGAAATTTTTTTTTTTTAAAGTTGAATTTGTGAAAGTAACGTTTGATCGAACGTTTAATTTGTGAAGGTACCGCTAAACGGTAGTAAATTTGCCCTGGTCAGACCCCTATACAAACTTAAAGTTAAATATTTGCTAACTATTTATAACTTGTTTTGCTTTGCTGCAATTTCAATTCTTTTTAAAGATTTAGATTTTTACTATTATTATTTTTATTTCTTAAGGATAAGCAGATTGTTGCATAAAAATTTAATTTCTGCATCATGATGTGTCATGCCAACTATAATCGCCGAAGTGCCAAATAGATTTTAAACTTGCAATTTTTTTAAGGAAAAACCTGTTGATGTTTGCCTGGGGGGGGGGCTATGAGTTATACCCTTCGAGTTGGTCCTTTTCTGTGGTGTTTTTTTTTTTTTTTTTTTTGTTTCTCTAGGGCCACTGCCTGAAACTTGTTGGTTATTCTGCCACAGATCACAATACCGAAATAAATTTCTATTCAATTTTTAGTTGCTTTATAATTAGTTTCTTACCATATTGTTTGGCTATATTATGTAAAGTTAATTTGTAATAACAGTTTTGGCTGAATATTATTTTGTGTGTAGCTGATCATAAAAGTAATTATAACACGTTTGCACTTTAGTTATAATTTCAAAATAGTTTAGTTATATACCTTTTTCAATATGTCTTTCCTAAAAATTTTCAATATTTTTTTTACAACACATCCATGTGGAATTTTTTTGGGCTTTCTGCTACAAATTACTCCAGTACTAATATATTTCTGCAAGATTCTTTTAGTAACAACAGATATGCATGTTATTAACCTTAAGTAACTGAAACATGTTCATAAAAAACTATTTCAATCAAATAAAATTGTCAATATTTTTTGAAATTGAATAAGTATTATTTTATTTATTCTCATATTATGAACGATATTCTTGCATGTTGTGGAAGGAAATACGCAATTAAACTATTAAAAAAATAATTGTAAAAACATCTGTTCACAACATCCTGCAAATTTTCTGAGGGGCTAATAGGATTTTTTACATCATACCCATTTTTGTGAAAAATTTTAACTTGACAACTATCTGAGAGAAAATTAAAGAAAGTGAGAAATTTAAAGACAAAAAATAAATAAAACATTACCTAATTTTGAAGGACCCATTTTTCTATATTTAATATGACACTTACTATTTACATTATAACCCATGTATATTTAAAATTAATTCAAATTTACAAATCTTGATTACCCTTCTTTTTCAATTAAAAAGTTTTATATATAAATTATTTCCCAGCATATGCTCATAAATAATACAAAATTGTTTAAAAAATTTCTAAATGATAATCCAGTGATTTGCAGAATTTTTATACATTGTCATAATTTGATCCACTTAATTGTCTTAAATGAAAATTTAAGGATTTTGTAGAAAGACTGCTCCTTAATTTTGAACATACCAAATTCATCCTGGAAAAGTCTTTTTGCAGAAACTGTAGATGTGGCCAGTATTAGGGAAAATTATTTCAACAGCTATAGGAAATCATCCCAAATGGTGTTCTATTCCATGATATGTGATTTTTAAATCAAATGACTAAGGATTGCCATAAAGAATAGTAATAATTATGAATCATTAAGTGAAAGTGAAACTTATTTCTACATATGCTCATGTCAACCATAAAAATAAGCATCTCAATTAGTGCCACAGAGTCAGCCAAATGTCCTGGAAAATTTCATAAGAGCACCCAAAATCATACTTGATCTGAAACCATTTTTAATATTAGCTAACACTGAAGAATTTTTCTTTAAAATGTTTTCTGTAAATAAAATTTTAATATGTATTTCTCGCATACACTGAAATACTTTTGCAATAATTATTTTTAAACTCAATAATTATTGTATTTGCAATAATTATTGTATTTACATTTACTTAAATCTTTAGTAGCTTAAAATTTTTTTATAAATTTAAAATTTAGTGTTACAGACAACCAGGGTTGGCAGGTTTTTGACATGTGACAGTTTTTGACAGTTTAAACCATGGTTTAAACCGTCACGTCAAAAACCTCACTGTCAAAAATGTCAAAAACCTATATTCATACGTGAAATTTAATTAATACATAAAATTCATATATTTTTTATAAAGGATAGTGTTTCTAAATATGTTCTAGAAAAAATAAATTTAAAATTTTGAACACTTATATTTTGAATAGTAACCAAAATCTTGTACTTTTGAAAGCTCACATCTTTTGTAATATTATGTATTCATTTTCATGTGTTATTGAAAATCTGCAGTGATATTATTAAGAAATTTATTTATAACCAAATTTAGTGTATAGTATAGATTATACTAAAAATTAGACATTTTTAAAGATAAACATTAGCAGTTTTGCACATTAGACGTCTCTCTATTCTAAAAAAAAGTTTTTGCAGTTAATTTTGTCCCCTGAAAAACTTTTTAACTACGTGATGAAAATCTAAGATTAAGGAATCAATTCATTCAGAATCTTTCAGGGAAGACATTTAGGGCATTCAAATCTTTTACATAATTTTAAATTTTTATTTATTTTAGTTTTAAAGCACGATTTTGCAGTTAATAATGAAGAATAACCGCCGTTCACAACAGCCAATCACATGTCTGAAAACGGCAAGCTTAAAAAAGCGATTTACAAGTCTGAATTTTCTTTTTCAGAGATGCAACCAATCACAAAATAGTTAGAATTTCATTCTTCAGTTTTACAACATCTCAACTTATTTCGTATTGATATATTGATTAATCTGATTATTTGTTTTCTAAAACGTTAATTCGTAAGTTTAATCTGGTTTTAAATCTTAATTCGATTTGTTTATTTACAAGTAATGCCTAAAAAGAAAAGACCTGCCATCAGATGCAGTAAAATTATACAATATTTTTCATGAACAAATGATTGATAAAGATGCCGATGCCAACGATGCTTTAATACACATTGAACAGTTGTTGAATTCCGAAAATAGAAGTTGTAAGGACTTTGGATTACCCGAGCCCCCATTATATGAAAAAACTGGTTCATGCTATGGATATAAACGAATCAGTTGAAAAGTTTACTCTGATAAATGCTAAGTTTAACGAAGATCAACTGTTCATTTTTCAAAGAATAATAAAGTCTGTCTCCGATGAATCATCAAATCAGCAAACTTTGTTTTTTATCGATGGTCCAGGAGGAACTGGCAAAACCTTCCTATATAAAGGATTATATCATTATTTTGTGTCAAAGAGCATGAAAGTTGCTTGTGTAGCTTGGACTGGCATTGCGTCAATGTTACTTCCATCTGGAACTACTTCACACAGATTTTTTAATCTGCCTATTGATCTAAGTGACGATGGGATTTGTATTTTAAAAAAATGTGATAAGATTCGCTTAAAAAATGTTGACGTTATTATGTGGGACGAAGCAAGTATGATTCCCAGAAAAGCAATAGAAATGATCGATAGAACTTTTCGTGATCTTCTAGCTAATGAGATACCATTTGGTGGTAAGATAATCATTTTAGGTGGAGATTTTCGACAAGTGTTACCTGTCGTTAAAAAAGCTACACATATGCAGGTTATTAATGAAACTATAAAATACTCTTTTTTAATAAGGCCCAGGGCCAAACCTTCGATAAAGTTGGGCTATATATTGAACGGCCTATTTTTTCTCATGGTCAATTATATGCGGCATTGTCAAGATGCACAACGAAGGAGAACATTAAAATATTTATTAAAGATGATCCTGTCATTAACAATATTGTATATAGAGAAATATTATAACATATATATATAATGTCAAATTTATAAATGTATTTAGCGTAAAGAAAATGCTATTGGTGCATTGTTTATTTTAATTCCGCAAAATTAATGTTTTCATTTATAGTTATTTTGCTGAATATTATTAAAATATTTTTTTAAAAATTACCCTGTTCTTAACAATATTGCTTATTGAAAAATATTATAGTGTTTGCATATATATATATATATATATATATATATATATATATATATATATATATATTGAATTAAATGTGTTAAAAATATATTCATTTCTTTGGGACAAAGTCTGTATTATTGATTATCATTTTTTTTAAACAAGTTTCATATTAAGATTATATGTGCACATTGATGTTAATTTCTGACAATTTTGGCTCATTTAGAGAACAAATAGGACATAGAAGGAACTGTAGTCAACGAAAAAAAGTGACATTGATATTGACACACTGCTTATTCTGCATTTAAGAAAATTAATTCTTTTCGATGATAACAGTTAATATTCAGTTTAATATTGAAATATATGAAATCAAAGCATTCTTGGTTTTGCGAAGCAAACCAAGCAAGAATTGCGAAGCAATTCTCCGGGGGTTGGCGAGCGTTAGCGAGCAGGGGGCGGAGCCCTCTAGTCTTTTAAAAAAAAATCTTTTTAATATTCTTTTAAATCTTCTTAATAATCTTTTTTAACATAAGACAATACAAATTTAAGTGCTTTCTGTTAAATACACAGAGTAGTTAGTGTCGATTTACAGTATATTCAGCCTATTCATTTACTATGCTGAAAATTTAGTTTATCCAAATACTTGTGAATTTCATTTTGCTGAATACTATATACATAGTTTTGTTGAATATCTAAATATTCAGCTGTTGAATAATTACATTTTGCTTTCAAGATATGCATTATTTGTATTCTTAATACAAGTGGGGGAAAAAAATTAAGAGGTAAAAATTTTTTAAAATGATAAGTGTAATAATTATAAATAAATATAATAAACAATATGAATTATATTTATCATTATTCACAAATATAACTACTTTTAAATTCAAATTAACAATCTGGATAATAAAGATATTCGGTATAACATTAAAATTTTTTTTCATACACTTGTATCAAGTTTGTATTTATACAACATAACTTGTAAGTTCCTTATAAATATTAGTTATATGTTCCTTATATGTCAAAAATGCATAGTAATAAACTTTTAATTTTCTTAAGTATCAAAAAAAAAATTTTTTTTTTCAAAATATACATATTTAAAAAAATTTTGTGCAAAATTTTTCGGCACATGCATTTGAATATAAATTTCTGAGATTTTAAATCTGTTATTTTACCTTAATTTCAATTAAAAAATATTTTAAAACCTGCTGATTACCTATAGTATAATTAAATTTCAATATAATGCATGGCAACTGTTGGTAGTTTTGAAGTTTATATATTTTTTTGGCAAACTTTAGTTTTTGACATTTTTGACGGGTTTTTGACGGTTTAAACCAGTATTATACCCTTGTCATGTCAAAAACCACTTTTTGACGTCAAAAACCCAACCCTGCAGACAACACAGTGCCAGTATTTAATTTTTTAAGAAATTTGTTAATTTCTAAAAACTTCTGAAAATTAGAGTACAGTAGGGAACCGATTATCCGGAACAATCGGGACCATCGCTATTCCGGATAACTGATTTTTTCCGGTTTTCTGAATCGCTACAAAAAAACGTTTTTTTTTTTTTTTTTTTTTTTTAAAACTCAACTAAAAAAAAATCAAGTTTGGAAATAATCTTAAAAGGAAGAAAAAACGATGAAGTAATACACTAATGATTATTTCCAAAATGAAGGTAAGGTAAACATCTTTCAAAAAAGAAAGAAAAATCGTAAAATCTTATGAGGAAAAAATTTTTTTTTAAAAAAAATAGCGGGAAAATTTATCGAATTTCGTTCCGGTTTTTTGGTTTTCTGATTTCCGGATAACGGGTTCTGAACTGTATTTATAGTATAAGTGACCTCAAAACTTATTTTAACCAAAATTATTAAGACCAGGGTTGGCAAGATTTTGCCGTAGGTGGAAAAGACCATGGTAAATACCGGTAAAAACCGTCCTGGCAAAAACAGGTTTTTGCCAAGCAAATTGGCAAAAAGTGGCAAAAACCTATATTTTCCAAGATGAGAGGACAAAAACACATTTTTGATACAAAATTATTCCTAAAATTGAAATATATACTCTAAATACAGGGTTGGGTTTTTGACGTCAAGAAGTGGTTTTTGACATGACAAGGGTATAATACTGGTTTAAACCGTCAAAAACCCGTCAAAAATGTCAAAAACTAAAGTTTGCCAAAAAAAAATATATAAACTTCAAAACTACCAACAGTTGTCATGCATTATATTGAAATTTAATTATACTATAGGTAATCAGCAGGTTTTAAAATATTTTTTAATTAAAATTAAGGTAAAATAACAGATTTGAAATCTCAGAAATTTATATTCAAATGCATGTGCAGAAAAATTTTGCAAAAAATTTTTTTAAATATTTATATTTTGAAAAAAAAAATTTTTTTTTTGATACTTAAGAAAATTAAAAGTTTATTACTATGCATTTTTGACACATAAGGAACATATAACTAATATTTATAAGGAACTTACAAGTTATGTTGTATAAATACAAACTTGATACAAGTGTATGAAAAAAATTTTTAATGTTATACCGAATATCTTTATTATCCAGTATGTTAATTTGAATTTAAAAGTAGTTATATTTGGGAATAATGATAAATATAATTCATATTGTTTATTATATTTATTTATAATTATTACACTTATCATTTTAAAGCAATTTTTACCTCTTAATTTTTCCCCCCACTTGTATTAAGAATACAAATAATGCATATCTTGAAAGCAAGAAGTAATTATTCAACAGCTGAATATTTAGATATTCAACAAAACTATGTATATAGTATTCAGCAAAATGAAATTCACAAGTATTTGGATAAACTAAATTTTCAGCATAGTAAATGAATTGGCTGAATATACTGTAAATCGACACTAACTACTCTGTGTATTTAACAGAAAGCACTTAAATTTGTATTGTCTTATGTTAAAAAGATTATTAAGAAGATTTAAAAGAATATTAAAAAGATTTTTCTTCAAAAGGTGTCTAATGTACAAAACTGCTAATGTTTATCTTTAAAAATGTCTAATTTTTAGTATAATCTATACTATACACTAAATTTGGTTATAAATAAATTTCTTAATAATATCACTGCAGATTTTCAATAACACATGAAAATGAATACATAATATTACAAAAGATGTGAGCTTTCAAAAGTACAAGATTTTGGTTACTATTCAAAATATAAGTGTTTCTTCAAAATTTTAAATTTATTTTTTCTAGAACATATTTAGAAATACTATCCTTTATAAAAAATATATAAATTTTATGTATTAATTAAATTTCACATATGAATATAGGTTTTTGACATTTTTGACAGTGAGGTTTTTGACGTTACGGTTTAAACCATGGTTTAAACTGTCAAAAACTGTCACATGTCAAAAACCTGCCAACCCTGTCTAAATATAAATAATTACAAAAAAATTAACAAAATTATTATTCCATAATTAAATGATAATGTAATAATATATAATTTTAGTAGTTTAAAACATTATTGATTGGAAAATTTGTGATTATTCTTTTTTTTCCAGTGAAATGAACTTATTTTAAATTAATATAACTATAATTTAAAGCATAAAATATCTATCAATATGTGTAGTTAATTATTGTACAAATAATAATTTTTTATAATAAATAATAATATTATACAAATAATATTTATTTATTTGTAAAAAAACATTTATTTTAGGCAGGGTTGGGTTTTTGACGTCAAAAAGTGGTTTTTGACATGACAAGGGTATAATACTGGTTTAAACCGTCAAAAACCCGTCGAAAACGTCAAAAACTGAAGTTTGCCAAGAAAATATATAAACTTCAAAACTACCAACAGTTGCCATGCATTATATGGAAATTTAATTATACTATAGGTAATCAGCAGGTTTTAAAATATTTTTTTATTAAAATTAAGGTAAAATAACAGATTTAAAATCTCAGAAATTTATATTCAAATGCATGTGCAGAAAAATTTTGCACAAAAATTGTTTAAATATTTATATTTTGAAAAAAAAAATTTTTTTTTGATATTTAAGAAAATTAAAAGTTTATTACCATGCATTTTTGACATATAAGGAACATTTAACTAATATTTATATTTATAAGGAACTTACAAGTTATGTTGTATAAATACAAACTTGATACAAGTGTATAAAAAAAAATTTTAATGTTAGACTGAATATCTTTATTATCCAGTATGTTAATTTGAATTTAAAAGTAGTTATATTTATGAATAATGATAAATATAATTCATATTGTTTATTATATTTATTTATAATTATTACACTTATCATTTTAAAACAATTTTCATCTCTTAATTTTTTTTCTCCACTTGTATTAAGAATACAAATAATGTATATCTTGAAAGTAAGAAGTAATTATTCAACAGCTGAATATTTAGATATTCAACAAAACTATATAGTATTCAGCAAAATGAAATTCACAAGTATTTGGATAAACTAAATTTTCAGCATAGTAAATGAATAGGCTGAATATACTGTAAATCGACACTAACTACTCTGTGTATTTAACAGAAAGCACTTAAATTTGTATTGTCTTATGTTAACTATGAATTTAAAAAAAATTTAAGATTTAAAATTCAGAATTACTGATTTTTCTGAAAAACTAACAACCAATCACAAAAGTCAAACGAAACAGAAGAACATTACAGTCACTGATCCATGAAATATGTAAACAAATTATTATGGAAATTTTTTAATTACCCTAATTAAATACATAATTTTAAAAATTAGAACATGCATCACACTACATAATCAAAATGAAAATGATGGAAGTAGAAATTTAATTCAAAATACAATAGTCTAGTTCATTTGCACCTCGCAGCATACGGTAGCACATAACTAGTTTTGAACATTTTTCCACCACCAAACAAAGTATGTTGAAAGCGGTTCACTAATCCCCCTCCCCCCAGTTTACTTTAGAAGAGCTAAAAATAGACAAAAATTCCCTGATTGTGAATGTTGCATGTGCCCAACCTGTTTAAAAGATTTTTCTTTAAAAGATGTCTAATGTACAAAACTGCTAATGTTTATCTTTAAAAATGTCTTATTTTTAGTATAATCTATATTATACACTAAATTTGGTTTTAAATAAATTTCTTAATATCACTGCAGATTTTCAATAACACATGAAAATGAAAACATAATATTACAAAAGATGTGAGACATAATATTACAAAAGATGTACAAGATTTTGGTTACTTTTCAAAATATAAGTGTTTCTTCAAAATTTTAAATTTATTTTTTCTAGAACATATTTAGAAACACTATCCTTTATAAAAAAAATATATAAATTTTATGTATTAATTAAATTTCACATATGAATATAGGTTTTTGACATTTTCGACATTTTTGACAGTGAGGTTTTTGACGTGACGGTTTAAACCATGGTTTAAACTGTCAAAAACTGTCACATGTCAAAAACCTGCCAACCCTGATTTTAGGATTCTAAAATGAAAAGAGATCACAAACTTTCAATCTTTTAAAAAATTATTACCATTATATTAATTATTAATATGTTAAAAATAATTTTTTCATGTAATGTATCAAAATTATTATTCCTTATGATTGATTTAAATTTGTTTCAAGTATTTTGTAATAATATTTAATCAGCAATTTAGATAATTAGGTTTTTGCCGGTTTTTACCAGTTTTTGCCGGTTTTTACCAGTTTTTGCCGGTTTTTACCAGTTTTTGCCGGTTTTTACCAGGTTTTTGCCACTGTCCTGGCAAAAAACCCCTTTTTGCCGGCAAAAACTCCAACCCTGATTAAGACTGCTAAAATTTTTTTTTAACTGAGTTATAATTTTTTAAAGCATGTGACATTTGTAAATGGTTGAATTATCCAAAGTACCTACCTTCCCACATTATAAATAGTAGCCCTGATATTTTACTGAGCTCCCGAAAGCCGATATGCAGGACTGTATTATAAGCATTCTGCACACACGACCTACTAGTGTAATATTATAGATCAGTGTTTCCCAAACTTATGACTTTAGTGTATTCTTTCTAAATTTTTCCTAACGCTGTGTACCACTAAAAAAAAATTAATGTACTTTCTACTTAAAAAATTGCACAAAAGTTAAAAATCACACCTGGCTGTTGACACCACTAATTATTAACTGTTAACTCTGCAAAAAAATATAGAGAAATACGTAATCATAAATTTTCATGGCTAACTTTGTTTATAAATAAAATTTGTTGAAATTTTCGGTTGTTGCAAGATATTTTGCATAAGAGCGCGTACCCCCGCTAAGCTGCTCCTGTACCCCTGAGGGTACGCGTACCACACTTTGGGAGACACTGCTATAGATGAATAAAAAAATTTGAAAGGTAATATTTCTTTGGAACAAATGTTTTTTTTAATAACATTTGGACAACACATTCTAAAAAATCTTAAATTCAAAGTGAGTTATGAAATAATTAATTTCTTCAAAAATGGAAAGTTTAGATTGTTTTTTTAGAATTTCAAAATTTTTAGACTTAAGTGTGTACATATACTATAAATCTAGTATACTATAAATCTAGTGTGTACTTATACCAGTTTGCCCTTTTGTCTTCATCAGCTCGTCATTGGTAATTAATTGAAAGAGATTTTTAAAAAAAAACCTATTTTATTCTTTAATTATTTTAAAATAATAATTCTATTTAAGTATTTCTTTTTATCAAATAAATTTTTTCACTTAATTTTGTTACTTTCTCTTTATCTAGATATGTGGACTCGCGCTGATTATAGTTGGTGCTGTTGTGATTAAAAAGGATTTTACGGAATTTATGGATAGCAAATATGTAACAGCGCCTACCATTCTTATTGTTGTAGGATGCATTATCTTTGTGGTAGCATTCTTTGGATGCTGCGGTGCGGTGAAAGAAAATCATTGTATGGTGATGACTGTAAGTGTATTTGAGTTTTCTTTGTACTCATTTAAACTTTCTTCTTTTTCTTTTGAATATATATTTTAATCTTTATAAACTTATTAGTAAATTTTCAATATTTTATAGTATTTAGTTTCTTCTGTGCTAGTCTGATTTAAGGTTAAGAAAGTAACAAAAATATAAATTTTCAATTCGGCTTAGTATCATTAATTCGAATTCCAATTAAAAATTTTGAAATTAATTTTTGTTAGGTTAATAAATATGTACATTATCTTTTTGGCAAACATTATTTATTTTTAAAATAGTTGTTATATTGCTTATGGTTTAGGTTTGTAAAATAAAAAGAAAAGCTTATCTAATTGTTTAGTTAATTCTTCAAATCAGTTTACTTTTAATCTGAATTCATTGAAAGTGAAATTGCACAAATTGATTCCTTTATTTCAAAATCTATATACAATCAATTAATATAAAATGTTGATTTCTTTTTTGAGCAGAAAGCAACCTAAGCAATTTCACAGAAAGTGAGAGAGCCTGAATTTGATTTTTTTTCCTACGAAGAATTACAAATAAAACTGAATTGGTAGAATTCTTCATGTTTCTCTCTCTTTTGGTAAATGGTCTAGAAAAAAACTTTTATACCAAAAATTGCTGAATTTCAATGCTGATTTCCAATATATATAGAAATATTTTTTGGCTTGCTGAAGTATTATTTTTTTTTTTTTAATAGTGTCTTTTTTTGGTTAATATTAAAAAGAAAATGATAAAGGTCGATTAAATTCTTAAAAAAATTAGTAATATTTTTGTGCTGCTTATCTGTTTTTATACAGTGGTACAGTAGCTTCTAATGTGAAACTAATTCATATAATATATCTGGAATCACTCTAAATTTAATTTTGTAACAAGAGTAAGCACAAATGTTTTTGTTTGGTTAATTTTAGTCCTGTTAACTAATTGCAATAACTACAAAAACATTTTAATAAAATAGCTAAACTCAAAACTTTATAGAATTTCTTTATGCTGATTACAAGCTTAAAAGTACTGAACTTGTTTAATTTGTAAGTACAGAGCACAAGAACAAGACATTCTAAACAACTTTTGATCTAGTTATTATATCTTCACACTTAATCCAAAACTTAAAGGGATCACTCCAAATATGCTAATTACTCTGTGCAGACACTATTTTAAGTTAAGAAATCAAACACTAAAACTTATTTTCTCTATGAATTAACATTTTTTCTGTTGATGAATATGGTTTTCTGTTCCTGAAAATATCAATGAATAATGAGATGTAAGTGCATTCTGACGAATAAGGCCTCAATAGTTTAGTTAAAAAATAAGTCTAAAATTGGGACCCCTTACCACGAACGGTATTCCCTGCAATTGGTAGTAGCTAGTTTTACTTTTTGCATTATTTCCCTATCTCCAGACTCTAAGCGGATCGAAAAATTTTTGCTCACAATTGTTAAATTCATTTATCCAAAGCAAAAAATAATTTTGGATAATTATTATTTATATAATTAAATTATCCAATTAATATTTTTTTCTTCTTCAAAAAAGCTGAATTTTTTAATTGTGTATTACAAATATATTAATTCTTTACATTTTAAAGAATGTAATTTTATTTGAAGAATTCAAGATTTGAATGAAATTGGTAGACTATTAGTTAGTTCTTGAGAAAACAAATTTTAAACATGAGACTTTTTTAAAATTTGATAGCTACATAAATGTAATGATTCCTACAGGCAAACCGGAAATGGCCAAAAAATTGAGACTGTAATTAAATAAAAATGTAAAAAAGTTTTCAATTTGTTAATTTTAGAAATTACTTTTCCTTTAAGGAAATTCAATACATATACTAATATAAACTTATTTAGACTCATAATGGACTTTGAAAATTTCTTATCAAATCTTCTAAAGGGAATGAATGTAACAAGAGTAAAAAAAAAAAATTGGAACAAGAAATACCAGGAATTCCTCATAATATTTTTGTGTTTAAAATTGAAATAGTTGTAATTTATAAGTTGACCTTTCTTTCTTGAAGTTATTTAAAATTAGATTTTATGATATAGTCAAGCTAGGATATGAACATCAATGCAAATATGTAGTTGCCTTGTGTTTTTTTTTTCAGGTTGTAAGAGTTATTATGTTTTAAATTCATTCTATTAAATTTAAATTAAGTTTTCATGCATAAATATGAAAAGTAGATATTCTTTGTTATTCAGTGAAAAAAATTTAAAAAAGCAAAATAAGCTAAAAAAGCAAATCTATATGTAGCATCATAATACATGACACGTAACCATGGACTTGCCCACTTAGCTTTAAACGTAATGTAATTTTTTAAGTAAATTATTTAAGGTAAAAGTGCTGAAAGCTGTTGTTTGAAAACTTAAAATTTGTTAGTTTTGCTATTTATTCTATGCCAAATGAGATTTTTTTGCCTGTGCTACATTTTTAAGTAGTGTTAAATTGTCAATTAATGAAATTTATTAATTTAAAAATTACTTTTCCTCCTTTTTAAGGTTTTATCGAAATCTTTTTAATATCTTGTGTGTGTTTTAAAATAGCAAAAAAACATTGGAAACATTTCCTTTGAACAGAGTTCTTCCTGATAATAAAAAGGGCAGGGTGCTTCCTCACAGAAAAAGTCACTTAACACCGTAAAAATTTATCAAATTGTGTAATATTATGTAATAACTGAATTTGATCCTCAACAGTTTTTATATTACCCTCTTAATTTATTTTATGTATGTATTTCAAAAAGTAATTCTCAGAAGAGAAAAATTTGAAGTTAAAAAAAAATAAAGCATTATAAAAAAAAAAAAAAAAACAATGTATGTATAAATTTTTTCCAAAAAAAAGTAAACCCCCCAAAAAAATTTTTGATACACAACTTAAAAGTTTTTTCTACAATTTAAACTGAAAATTATGATAAAATGAACAGCTAAAGGTGCATTTTTAAATAAAGATTTATATTAATTAATATAAAATTTAAAATCACTTAAATTCATAAATCTAACCCATCCTAAAAAAAAAATTCATAAAATTTAACCAGTTAAGAATAATCCTAACAAAGATAATTTTACCAGTGTGTAATTATTATTCAAACAGTGAGTTAATTTTTTTTTGAAAATGTTATATGAAAAAAAAGGCAGCATTTTTAAGGGAGCCTATAACAGTTTATTTTTCAATAACAGTTTTACAGGTTAGCTTATTAAATATTGTAGTTAAGAAACCTAATCCTGTTGCATTACAAGCTGTGGGATTAATTCTAACGTTAAGTTTTAATTTTTTTTTTATTGTATTGTTCATTAGAAGATATGTGCTAAATCTAATTCTACTATTTCTAGTTTGGACTGCTTGTATTTGTCATTTTCGTTGTTGAGCTCGCTGGTGGAATTTCTGCTTACATGTATAAGGGAGAGGTAAGATAAAAATTAACTTGTGTGTTTGTGTAGTATATATACATTTTTATTGCATTGCATTGCAATGTGAATTATATTTTACTGAGACATTTCATTTGTTAAAATATTTTATTGACTTCTAATGTGATATGTTTGAAGGCAATCATCACATGAGAGAAGTTTTAAATTTTCTTTTAACTAAAACTGTTTGTGGTGTTTCTACATGTTTACAATTCTTTTTATAAGTTGTATTCTTGTTCTTTTAACCTCTTTTGTATGAGATAAATACTCTGAATGAAATTTAACTTTTTATTTAGAGTATATTGTATTTTGCATAATCTTATATTTCCTTAAATTCAGCATGTTGTGTAAATTTAAAAAGCTTTTGTGCTTAAAAAATAAACTTTGTGCTTAACAGAAAGAGGTCTTATATCCAGACATTCATTCACCTTTTTCAAAAAAAGTTTTTTCTACTTTCAACTGTATTAAAATATTTAGTTGTAAATTTTCATTAGACAGTAACAGTGTAATTGAGTTAAACTGAAATAAATTAATCTAAAGGTTGAAGCATATAGATTTAATGTTGCATCGAAGAAAAAGCTGTTTTTTTTCCTCTTCCTAATTCTTAATTTTACATCTTGTGATAAATTTTTGTAATATTTCATATAACTTTTTTTTTTTCAAAACTTGTTATGCTTATTTTTTTAAACGTTTTTTAAAACTGCAATTATTGAAATCTGTCAGAATAATTAGGCAATAGATAGAGCTTGGCTTTTCACTTGAGTTTTCTATTTTTAAACTTATATAGGTTCTGTGTTTCAATAAAAATTATTTCTTTTGTGGTGATAAAGGCAATAATCTTATGAATTGCTTGGGTGTGCATTTTAGGTAGATAACATCTAGATTGCCATGTATGCCAAAAAAAGTGCTGCTTTGTGGGGAGAAAACAAACCAAAAACATTAAGTATTTATCTGGAAAATACTGAGGAACAATTTAATTTACTCATATGGCATGTCACTTTTAGTGTCCTTAAATCTTCAATTTGATGCATTTAATTCCTAATTATCTCGATATTTCTTTTGATTATTTTTTGAGAAGCTTGGTTTTGTGACATAAGTAATCTTGTTAAAGTTTAGAACAGTAATACCAGTGCCTATCCTGCCCCCATTAAGATAAACTCTACCTGTAGTTCCTTCTTAATCATTTAATTACAAAAATATTTCTGTATGAAAATTGAGTTGTAATTTTACACCAAGCTGCTAACCATTTATGTATTAGATTATAAAAATTTTAGAAAGAATCAGTTCATTTTTTTTGTTGTACAATGGTTTGTTTGTAATTTTGTGATTCGTTTAAACTTTTTTTTGAAAATTTGTTTAGAACTCTAAATATTTCCAATGATATAATTGCATAAAAAATCAATATTTTATTTAATTTGATAATTTTTTTTTGAAATGTAGTATGTGATTCTTGTATAAATGTAATTTTTTTTGTCAAGTTTTAAATACATTAAATGTAAACATTTAAAAGTTTATTCTTAAAGTGTTATTATTTTAAAATTTATTAAAATATTTTAACCTATAAGGTTTAAATTCATGGTCTTCTAAGTTACGTTTCTTGTCCAGATTGCCTCATATGAATCGAAATGCGTATCTATCTAGTTTGGGTTATGTTAAATTATTCCTTTTTTATTTTCTAAATGAGAGTTCTTTTTAAGTGGTTCAATTTTCATTTTTATCTTACTTAGTTGGATAAAATCTATAATTGAATTAAATACGAGTAAAAATCCAAAATGTTTATTTTTTAAGCCAGCAATTTATTTTAGTGACATGTGATTGGATTGTATACAGTAGCACATGTAATATGTTATTGGATACTCTATTTTAAAGACACTAGTCAGACTCAACAGAAATATTGAAAATAGCTGAACACCAATATATCCGGAACATGAAAATTAAAATTTAAATTTGTAACAATTTAAGTATGTCTTAAGTACTAAATTTTCAGACATACCCATTTCTCTTTTGTTTTTCATGTCCTTGGAAGAAAAACTTCTTTGGACAACCGGTCAGTATTTAAGGGTAATAGTATTAGATAAATACTGGGATTTTTATAATAGAAATAAAATAAGAAATAAAAGGTGTCAGAGCTGAAAAGACCTTAAAAGTGGAAAATTGTCATTCACGGGTGATGTTAAGTCAGATTTCTGTAATTGTTATTTTAAACTTTCAGACTATTTATTAATGTATGCATGTGCTTTGTAGGTCAAAGATTTCCTGAAACAAAACATGAATGACAGCTTGGTGCAGCAGAAGAAAGATGCACTTCAACTTTGGGATGAAATGCAATCCAAAGTATTATTTTTGCTGTTCTATTTTTATTTTTTAGTTATTTATTTATTATTTTGGTCAAGTGTTATGAAAAAATTTTACTTTTATGTCCTGAAAATGTATATCGAAAAATATTTCAACTAATTTTGAATTTTAACTGTTAAATTTTTTTTATTTTTTATAACTTTTGATTTTAACTGATATTTGAATTCAAATACCTTTTAATTTTTGTGATTGTTTCTAAAACACGTAAAATATGAAAAAACTTTGCTCAACATGGTAGACAAATAAAGACCATGGGGAAAAAACTGTTTTTGTCAGGGATGAGATTCTTCCGCGGATTCGCGGATTTCCGCTTTTTTTCAGATTTTTCCATTTTTCCCGCTAATTTCCGCTGAAAATTTTTTTTTTGCCCGAGTTAAAATGTTTTAAGAGGAATTTAATTTTCCGCGGAGGGAAATTGTTGAAGTCCCTTTTCCTCCCTCTGAAGTTTCTCTAAAAATCATTTCCTTGGGATAAAACTGGTTGACCTTTATACAGGGATGAGATTTTTTTTGTCTCTCGAATTTCAGCCTTTTTATCAAAAACTCTGATTCTCTAAAAGTTTCGTTTTTTTTAAAAATAAATATCCCGTTTTTTTTATATTCAGTCATTGAAGTAAAATAATTATATTTATTTACGATTTTCAAAGATAAACAGAAAATTAAATCTACGCCCTAGCTGCTAACCCTTCCGCATTTTTACTTATTTTAGCTATTTTCTCCGATTTCACGCACTGAAAATAAGATTTTCCGTATTTTTTATCCGTCGGCTGGATAACTCGTATTTTCGTAATTCAGATCTCGATTTTTATTCACGCGATTTTAATATCAATCATCCATTTTCGTATTTACCTGATTTAAAAGTTGCACATTGCGATTCTTATTTACGCTATTTAAATATCGTATATTATGATTCTTATTTACGACATTTAAAAATCCAATATCGTGTTTTGTATTTATGCATTTTTAAAATCTCTATTTTATTATCAAATCTCGATTTTCGTATTTACCTGATTTAAAAGTTGAACGTTGCGATTCTTATTCAGGCGATTTAAATATTGTACAGTGCGATTCTTACTTACGAGATTTAAAAAATCAATATCGCGATTTGTATTTACGAGCTTTTAAAGCCCTATGTAGCAATTCGTATTCACGTGAGCTTAAAATCCAATATCGTGATTCGTTTTTGTGGTTGTAATATCGCGCGATTTAAAAATTATGCATCGTGATCAAAAAATTAAAAAATCATGATTTGTATTTTCGCATTTTTTAAATTCGATGTAGAGTTTCATATTTACGTGATTTAAAAGTCTCATATCGGGATTTATATTCACATGGTTTACAAGTTTAAAAATCGCGCTTTTTTGTCACAAATTTTTGTTTATATATATATATATATATATATATATATATATATATATATATATATATATATATAAAATGTTTTTTTTTGGATTTCCTCTTTTTTACTTTCTGACTACTCTCATCCCTGTTTTGTCCATTTTTTGCAAAAATTATGTTTGCACTGCGATCTTATGCATTTTAATGATTGCTAAGTTTTGGCAAATCAATAAAAAAAATCTGTTCTCTCCAAAGATTTTTCCGCAGTGGAAAAATTCTTGTCTGCTGCAAATAAGTTTTTTCTCAGAATCAGATTTCTATCTAATTATTTATATATATATATATATATATATATATATATATATATATATATATATATATATATATATATATATATATATATATATATATATATATATATAATATGTGTGTGTGTGTGTTTTCTATGTAAATTTGCTTTTTTCCAAAATAAAGGGAAATTTGAGCATAATCTTAATTTTTTAATGTTACACTAACAGCTCAGTTGCAGCTCTAAAGTAAACTGTCATTTTTTTATTATTATTTTTAATGCTGTTTCCTGGTTTTGAACTAAATTCTTTAAAAAGTTTCAAACATATATTGAAATACAATTAAATATTGTTCAATATAGATTTTTAAAAGGAAAATTTAAACATCTTTATTTAAAGCATGATAAGAATAAATTCACTCTTAGACTTAAGCTTTTTATTCAAAGCATATCTGATATTAAACAAATTCTATGAAAAAAAAAATATATATATATATATATATTTGTAATGTGTGTTAGTGTAAAGAGATATCCTCTAAATCAGCATTCTTTTTGAAAAGGCTGTAATGTAATTACCAAAAGTATGTAATTACCAAAAAATATAAAAATATTTTATATGAATAAAATAATTGGAAATAACTCATTCTCAATTGAAAAGGATTTAGAAAGCAACAAAAGTTTCGACAGGAAAAAAGAAATAAAATGAAAATTTTCGTCCAACTGACCTATTTTCTCCCATTTGGATACCTTAATTGATGTATGACCTCTTAACCAGATATGATCTTAATTCAAGAGCTTAGTGCAGTGTTTCCCAAACTTATGACTTTTACGTACCCCTTCTAAATTTTTAGTAAGGCTGTGTACCACTAATAAGAAATTAATGTATTTTTTACTATAAAAAATTTCACAAAAGTTAAAAATCAAATTTGGCTGTTGGCACCACTAATTATTAACTGTTAACTCTGCAAAAAATAATCGAAAGAAAAGTACGTAATCGTAAATTTTCATGGCTAGCTTTGTTTTTAAATATAAATTTTTGAAATTTTCGTTTGTTGATATTCCGTATAAGAATGCGTACCCCCGCTAAATTGTTGCCGTACCCCTGGGGGTACGCATACCACACTTTGGGAAACACTGGCTTAGTGGAAGAAGGTACTCTGAGACGTTCTGAATCAGTTTTTTAAATTTGTTACATTCAATAAATTTTTGCTATGCCATTTTCAATAATTCTTTTAAATGGGGAAAAATTTCTTTGAACCGCTTCATGTTCTTGCTATACGTTATGATACTATTGCTAATTTAATGAAAATGTTGTTAATAATTTTCAAAGAAGCTATACATAAATGTTACTTTTTTTGTTTATGACGCCCCTATCCCCTTTATTATACTATTACATAAAAGTATGTTTATAGTTTAATAACTAAACACACATCATTGATAATGTTTCAAATTTTATTTTTCATCTTTGTGTTTAAATTATAATATAATACCTGAATCCATTTTGTGTCTTCTAGTATATTTAGAAAGTATGTTTAAAAATTAGAGAAATTTTTAAAGATTCTAAAATATATCGTATGATTGATTTCTACACTCCAAAACCTTCACTGGTTGTATAAAAAAAAAATTTAGGATCTTTATCAAGAAAATAATCCTTTAAAAGTCTTAGTTAAATCAGGTTTTATATTCTCTTTAACATTAAACTACCCAAGCTTATAAGAATTTCTTTAATATTTAACTTGCTATAAACAAATTCCATCTTATTGAAATTTTTTAATTTAAATATATATATATGCAAAAAAATTATGAAATGGAAGACTAATAAAAAAAATTTATTTTAGTGGAAATGCTGTGGTGTAGATGGACCTCAAGATTATACTAATGTCGGAATAACCATACCAAAGAGCTGCTGCGAGCCTGGTACTGATACTTGCCAACAACCTTTCATCAAAGTAAGACTTGTATTTTTCTTCTGTTGAGTTACTTTTTTATTTATATTTCTGTTCAAAATAATTTGAAATTGCTATTAAACTGCATAATGCTCATTATATTGTATTAAATATTAGACTTCAATATTTTGACAAATGATCTTTTAGTCTCTGGTTTCGACAAAGCTACCCTGACATAAAAAGATAGGTTTAATGCACACCTTGGAGTTTTTTCAATAATGGAAAAATGACAAAAAATACTCACTCACTATTAAAGGAATTAATTTTATTAGCAACTAATTCTTATCAAAACAGAAAGACCTTAGAAATTTTGAATCAAACTGATGAAGTGAAAGAAAGTAATCAAGATGAAAAATTAGTTGAATCAAACTGATGAAGTGAAAGAAAGTAATAAAGATGAAAAATTAGAAGTGAATCATCTGCCATATTAGTCTAGTCTTAAATTATATAAAGCGAATTTTTAAACTAATCAACTTAACTGTTGTGATTCATTGCCTAATTTTTTTTTAAAAAATATATGGGTTACTTAGTCTATAATCATTTAAAGTCAAATTTGAAAATTATCCTATGTTTAGTAATATATTAAATTTTATGTGCCTTTTTATGGTTATTTTCGAGAAATTTTAAATCACTCAACTCAAAAGCATTGTTTTTGACTTTTATTATAAAGTTTCTGCATATCTAGGGTAGTTTCAAGTTAATGTTCAACATTACTTTTGTTATGTGTCAGTGGTGTACAACACATCAAGATTTGAGGGTGCACAATCCAGAATTAATACACTATATGATAGGGGTGCACCACTTGTGGCCCACTAACTCTTTATGTGTGGCCTGCAGTGGCACCTGGAAATACTAAAAATGTGATTCATTTTTATTTTTGGAAAATAAGAAAATAAAATTGGAAAGTTGTGCATATAAGTTATTGACATGTCAAATATACAAAGTAGTTTTTGCATCTTTTTTTGTTGTTAGTTATTGCTACTAAGTTTCTGACATTTCAAAAGACTCAGTATTTTTAATGTGACAAATGTGTGATTCAATAATTTTGAATATTAATAATCACTTGTTCATTTATAATTAATCCATCAATTTCAATTGTTTCGTATTTTCGGAGAGTTTCCACATGTTTTTGATATTTTGTTCTACATGTTTTCTAATATTCTGTAATGTAAAATACAGTGTTAAGATTTAATATTCATAAGATCTTTTATAAATCACTAAATATAAATGTTCACAAGTTAAATATACTGAACTAATACCAACTGCATGTTTTATTGTAGTTTGGCTATAATGCGTTTTATTTTAAATCGTTTTATACCCCATACAATTTCTATAATTAAAATCTTTAATTTGCTTTTGTGTTGTTCAATAAAATATTGATCTATTTTTTTTATTTTTTCTTACTTTCATTCCAGAACATGACGGTTAATTTATTTTAAAATACACTTGTTTTAATTAATGTGCAGTCTTTTTCCTCAATCTTTTTTTTTTTTTTTCTTCATCGATAATAAGGAGGAAATATACTTTAAATTTGAAGATAATCAGCTTGGTTTTCTTCAGTTTTGAATGAATTTTTATATTTAAAAGAATTTGATTTGATGGAAATATATTACAAAGTTGACTGATAAAAGGAATTATCTAAAATACTGAAGTTTACACTAAAATAATTATAATTTCTGTCAACGTGTCTAAATATTAGGGTACTCAGTCCTTCATTTAAAAAGTTGTAAACCCCTACATATATGAATTACAATAAACAAAAAATTAATTCTTTTATAAGATATTTATTTCATTTTGCAAATAAAATTAACTTTTAAATAAATTTTGAATATAATTATTGTAAGATAGTTGGTTAATTTCTCGCATCAAGATAAATTTCATTTCAGGGTGGCAAGTTAGTAAATACATACAATGTTCAAATTTACTACTATTTCTAGATTTTATCTTTTCATCCCAATTAATTCTTTATTAATTAATATTTAAATTAAAGTAAAATAAATGATTGTAAATACCCAAATGTCTCTTCATATATTTCTTGTCTCATATTACAATTTTAAAAATATTTATGTTATGTATAAGATAGGGCGCATTTGTTAATCTTGCAGGGTGGTGCACCAAAGTCTAAGTTTCAGGGATGAGATTCTTCCGCGGATTCGCAGATTTCCGCTTTTTCTCAGATTTTTCCATTTTTCCCGCTAATTTCCGCTGAAATTTTTTTTTGCGCAAGTTAAAATATTTTATGAGGAATTTAATTTTTCGCAGAGCGAAATTATTTAAGTCCTCATTCCTCCCTCTGAAGTTTCTCTAAAAATCATTTCCTTCGGATAAAACTGGTTGACCTTTATACAGGGATGAGATTTTTTTCGCCTTTGTCTCTCGAATTTCAGCCTTTTTATCAAAAACTCAGATTCTCTAAAAGTATTGTTTTTTTATTTTTATTTTATTATTTTTTTTATTTTATTTATTTATTTATAAATATCCCGTTTTTTTAAAAGAAAAAAAATTCAGTCGTTGATGTTAAATAATTATATTTATTTACGATTTTCAAAGAAAAACAGAAAATTCAAGCTACGTCCTAGCTGCTAACCCTTCCACATGTTTACTTATATTAGCTATTTTCTCCGATTTCACTGACAGAAAATAAGATTTTCCGTATTTTTTATCCGTCGGCGGGATAGCTCGTATTTTGTAAATTTTTATTTATTGCGTAAACAAAAAACAATTCAAACAATCCTTTTAGAAATCCCAAGTCCCGACTCTGCAAATATCTCGAATTTTTTTTCACGTGATTTTAATATCAATCATCGATTTTCGTATTTACCTGATTTAAAAGTTGCGCATTGCAATTCTTATTTACGCTTTTTAAATATCATACATTATGACTCGTATTTACGAGATTTAAAAATCTAATATGTAGCGACCCGAGCTTAAAATCCAATGTTGTGATTCGTTTTTGCGGTTGTAATATCGCGCGATTTTAAAATTATGCATCTTGATCTAAAAATTACGCATCATGATTTGTATTTTCTCATTTTTTAAATCCGATGTAGAGTTTTATATGCACGTGATTTAAAAGCCGCATATCGGGATTTATAATCACATGGATTACAAGTTTAAACAAAAATTAGACAAAAAAAGTGCGATTTTTTTTTTTTTTTTTTTTTTTTTTTTTTTTTTTTTTTTTTATTATATATATATATATATTCTTGGATTTCCTCTTTTTTACTTTCTGACTACTCTCATCTCTGAAGTTTGCCACTGGTATCTATATATTGAATATCGCCATATACATAGTTACCAACTTTTATACATTTTGTGTGAAATGATATTTTTGCATTTTAAATTGGTTGTAAAATTTCTATTTTTCTTGGATTTCTAAATTTTATTTAAAATTATTATAACCACCTCTCTATGCAAATGTATTAGGCAGTGTTTTCATCGCAGAAAAAAAAAATGGGTGAGAATTTCTCAAAAACGGGGTGAGATTTCAAAAAGTTAAGTGAAATATCTAAAAAAAAATTTAAAAAAGCACAAAGAGACTTGAAAAAAAATCATTTCTTTAATTATAATACATTTTTAACATCTTCTAATTTTTAAAGCGTTGAATATTTTTTTTGCATCATCATATGGAAAATGTTTTACATCTACTTTTTTATCAGCTATTCTCATTAGGTTGCTCAAATGCGTATTTGTTTCGTTTTGATCGTTTCTACCCACATTTGTTTCATTTTCATTTGTCTGTTTCGGAGTAGAAGATATTGGCTTTACAAGGTATTTGTCCATCTTACATTAACGAGCAAAAAATTTGAACATCTTACATGAAGAAACCTTACCTATGGTAAACACCTGTTTGCAGAGAAATGCGTTCTGAAAGAGGTTCCGTGGTTCCGAAGGATGGTGTTCTGTTGTTCTTAAAGGTTCTGTACAATACTGGTAAATAGGGAAGCTAGTTATGGAGGAGATGTTGAAAATAATGAAAGATCCAGGAAGAAAAGTGAAACGGGTTTAATTTTAAATGGCACAATGAGTATTTTTTTTCAAAATGCAAGAAATTTTTTGAATTTCGCGAATTTTGAAATTGTTTTATAGAATGCGTGAATTTCTCGCGGTAATAATTTTTTAATGCGAGAAAGGAAAAAAATATGAGGTTCTCGCGCTGTACTGAAAACACTGTATTAGTATTTATAAAAGTGCAATTATGCAGTGTTCTTTTTGAATTTCGAGCCAAATAACAGATATTTTTGTTTTCAATTGTAATTCAATTTTCAATTTCCTACCACTAGAAAAAATCATATCCGGGGGGAACTAAAGGTTGGCTCTGTAGTTATTTTTCTTGTGAAATATATTGAATAAAAAAGCTTGAAAAAGAATTGGTCCCCTTTTCTCTAAATGATGGTCCCTACATTTTTTTTTTAAACTAGCAGGTTTTTTTATTTTTACTTGTATTTCTGAAATCTTTTAAATACCAAGGCGATAAACGTCAACCATTGTGTTACATTTTAATTTTCTTAGAAGTTCAGCAACTGAATTTTATTTTCTTGGTCGTTTTTTTTAGGGCTGCTTCCCACAAATGCTTGAAAAAGTGAAAGGTGCTATTACTGTTATTGGTGGTGTTGCTGTTGGTCTTGCTGTAGTTGAGGTAAGTAATTTGACCTTTAAAAAAAACTTATTAATGTGGTTACATAGTGGCAGAGAACAATATGCGACTAAGTACGAGATTGAATTAAAACTATGATTGAACAGCATTCTTTTTTAAAATTGAAAACCCTTCTTAACTTACAGAATAACTTTCTTTATTTAAAATCTAGTGAAATTTTGACTTTAAATATTATGCATGCAAAACATAACAAACAAAAAAAAGTGGAGACATGTATTGAAATGAATGTGTTTTTATGATTTTAAGATTACCTTTTTTTTGATTTATTGATAACATTCTTAATTTTTTTTACCAACACAAGAATGACTTTTTTCCTGTTCTATTTCGATTCTTAAATAGAAGTCTTCAAAAAAAAAAAAAAAAAAAAAATGAATAACAAATTACATCTTGTAAAAGTCAGTTTCCAATCATATGCAAGTTAAATTTATTTATTGAATCAAAAGTTTTAACAAAATTTTTGACCTTCCTACCATCTGAAAAATAAGACCTCAGAAAGTTCTTAAAAACTAAGAACAGATTTTTTCTCAGATTAAAGATTTTTAATAAATTTTCTGAAGTTTTTAAGTTGTTGACAATTACACAATGATAGGTAATGTTAATTTTATCAAATTTTCATATTTAAATTACTAGTTTTAATTTAAAAAAAAAACTCAAATCTTTTTTTTTAAATTTTATTTTATTTTTTTATTAGTAATGCATATAAATTCTTTCAGTAAAAGTTTGAGTTTTGCATGATGAATATTTAATGTAATGTATTTTTGTCATGGCATTCCACAAAGCAACATTTAAACAAAAATATAATTTGATATAGTTTGCACACAAAATATATTTTTAATAGTTTATTAAATTTAAAATTTTTATTTCACCCATATTTCATTTTTTTTCGCCATCTTATTTTTAGTGTGAAGTTTATGCATGTTAAAAGTTACTATATTAAAATAGGTTACAATATTAAAAGCAGCTTTTAAATAAAAATATTACTAGTTGAGTTGATAGAGTTAAAGCACACAAAATATAATAATTATTTATTAAACTTAAAATTTTTATTTTATGTGATTCCTTTTTTTATATTTCACTATCTCCTGTTAGTGTAAAGTTTGTTAGTTTATAATTATTTTATTAAAATTTTGTCTCTATTTTAAATTGACTACAACATAACATGTTTTATGTATATTTATGTATATTATTAGACACTATGTATGTGTAAATATGTTTATATATATTAAATACATGCATACAAATCATCTTAAAAACTTGAGATAAATACCAGAAAGCTTGAATCCTATTTTTATGAAATTAATAATTTATTTTTTTGTTTAGCTTCTGGGATGCATGTTTGCTTGGTGCTTGGCATCTGCAATCAAACGAGACTACGAAGGAGTTTAATTTGTGCACTCAACTGTTCATGAAACACCATGTTCTTAAATTCGTCCGTTTGAGATGATTTTCATTCTGAGCACATAAGAATTCATTTATATACTGTTATGTTTTTTTAATTTTTTTTTAAATATTTGTATTTGTAAATTTTTGAAATAGTGGGTGCTTTTGTATTCTGCTATCGAACACTTTTAGTGAATTACTTAATAGATAATTCAAAGATGCTCTCTAAATCAAGGGATGTGCATTATTTTTATAATTTTTTATCAATGAAAATTTTGAAATTCTTTTTATGTAATATTAATTTTTGAATTATTTACTGTAATCTAAATCATTAACTGGATCTAAATTGACTAAATCTCAATTAAATCCAATTTTGTATCGGATCCTAAATAACATTCCTAATCACTGATAAAGTATGTGCCTTAGATATCCGTTATTATTAAAGTATTATTTTCGAAATATACAAAATTTATTTAAAAAATGTCTACACATTGTTTTCTTTTTATGAAATACTTATGTTTTTTTTTTTAAACTTTTATTTAATTATATGCCAAATAGCTTGTAATTAGAATATTTTGATATTTGAATTATATCTATGTGTGCCAATATTATACTACTCTATATAAGCCCTCCAATATTTTATTTCTAGTTTAAAGATTAATTCTTAGATTTGATTAAGTAGCTTCATTTAAATTCATAACTTTAAAAAAAATTTCTTTTAAATTATTAATCAAATTTTAAACTATTTTGAACTGTATACTTGTTATTAAGCACAAGTCTGCTTTCTTGTTATAAACATTCCAGTTTTCTTTATTATTAATTAATGCTATTAAACTTAAGCATTTCGCTTTATAGTGGCTTTATTTTTCATCATGCAATATTATTTGGTCTAATACTGTTTCTGTATCAGTAATCATTGTATATAAATCCTTGTACTTACCAGTGTAAAAAGTTATGAAGTCTGTGTATTAATAAAACTTTTAATGTTTGACTGATGTTCTATTTTTTTTATGAAAATTTTGGAAATATTGACTTCACTATAAAATTAATATTCAATAATATTAGCTATTAATAATCTTGAATATCAATATAAAGTTGAAAATCTGGGATGGTGAGGTCATTAAAAAGTTAAGTTTTAATTTTTGCAGGGTTGCCACAGGTGACTAAAATGCAACTATTTTTGGCATGAGGAGACTTTGGCAACTTTTTTTTTTGCCTGAAAAGGCTAAAAAAGCAACTATTTACAGGAAAAGGAGACTTTTCTGTACTCCGAGCGATGTTTTATATTATTATTATTTTTTGAAAAGCAGAAATTGAGTGAAAAATATGCACCCCACAAGATAGTTTCTGAACACACTGAACTTTTTTTTCTTAAAAAATAAAAAATGTTGAAAATTTTGAATTGCAAATTTGAGTCTTCACTGTTTAATTCGTTCAATCTACACAGACTCCATTGCAAGTCTATTTCATTTCTTGAACGCCTTTTCAATGATTATTGCTACGAAATTCCGCACGATTTTAAATTTTTTTTATTTAATACGTTATTACGATGCGTGAATTTTGAATATGAGCAATCACTTTTCATATATATATATATATATAAACATTTACCTTTATATAAAAATTATCATATTTGCCACCAACTTGGCTGAATGGATCATGGTATATGACAAGTCATTAACGAAATTTTAGTCATATTTTTGATGAATTTTTGTTCTTATTTAGGCAACTATTTTCCTAGTTTTTGGCTACTAAAAGCAATTATTTTGTTCATTTTTTTTCTGTGGCAACCCTGTTTTTGGCAATTTCGACCTTTTGTTGCCTTCCTTTTATTTTTTTGTTAATTTGCTTTTCTATTTAAAAGCAATTAGAAAGACAAATAATTTACTTTCTCTTGTCAGCAATAATAAGGAAATTCAGAACTTTTTACCTCTTGGTGCTTACGTAATATTTGAATACCTCATCTGATGTGTAACTTGTCTTTACTGTGAATAATTAAATCCAGGAGATTTTGTGTTCAAGTAACAAGAATCTTGCTGATTTGTTTTGGGGATTGAGAATTAATGCAATGCTCTAATCAGTTTACTTTAATGTCTATTTGATTTTGGAGTTTTATTAATATTTCAAAACAATTGTTATGCTATTAGCATTGTTTAAATATTACTGATAAAATAAAAGCTAAAAACCATTAATGTTTTTTTCTTAAATTTTTGAGAAAATTCCTTTTTTTCTTAAAGAAATCTTAATTTAAATCTATTTACAAATTTAATAAAAGCTCGAAAGTAATAATATCTATTGTAAATAAGGGACAGCTCTAATATTATGTAACCACCCCGCTTTAGGGTAGCTTATTTTTGTTGATGAGGCTGTGGGAGACTGAGTAGGAGCAATGTTTTTGAAAGCATTAAAATCCCCATAGTTGTAAAATTTTCTTAATTTTAAGTATTGTAATAAAAAATTGCTTGTGGAAAATTGGAGATGAAAATTAAGTGAATTTTTTTCTCTCCAAGAGTTACGGATGTCTAGTTTAAAACACACAAGTATGATAAAACTCAAAAGATTCCTAGAATATTTTACTCGAGCTTTTATAAAATTAATGTCTTAAAACATAAAAATTTTTTATGCTAAGTTACATCTTTTATTTGAATTGAATCTCAAAATTTGATGACTACAATCAAAGTAAAAATCGAGGGAGGGGGCTGTTTTTTCTTTTTGGTACTTGCGGATGAGGATGGTTGCCCAAAATATGCTTGCATATATTTAATCAGCCCCAATAATGTAAACAATTGCCTCCAATCTGCAAACACATCAGATTTGCATTCAATTATCAAATGTTTTTTGATGTTCCTAAAATTGATAGAACGCCTTCAGTTTTGTCAATGAGCAAATTCTTACATCTTAAAAATTTCTGTTCAACATCAGCGCTTGATCTGGGTCCAGAACTGTTTGAGACTACGCTGGTCATAATTTAAAATCAAATTTACATGTTTACGTGCAAAATGCTTTTGAAATATTTATATCATAAGTTTATTTAAGATTATACGTTAGTAAATTTGGGCTTATATTTATTTTAAATTTTTTAGTCTTAATTCTAATAGAGGATTATTAAGAAAAACACTAAAAAATTGTAGGCCTTCTGATAAATCGGGTACTGCCCTTAGTATTGAAGTATATTTTATATCACAAATTCACTTAATAGAAAGTTCTTTTATTTCAAAGGTGTTTCTTTTTCTCCTGCTAACATGTTTGAAAGTGTATGTGTGCAAGCCAAAAATATTCTGAAACTTACTGTTATTAAGTAATATTAGCCTTCTTTTCTTTCCTTTCGCCTTGCACAGGTTTTGAATTGCTGCGACAGAAAAAATCTTTTAACACGAAAATTTATTCAAAATTTACAATAATTTGTAAAGAAAAAAAGTAATGCTCTTAAATAAACATTGTCATTCAAAGTGTAGTATAAAAAAATTAATAAATCTCTATAAAGGTAAAAATACAAAATAATGCATAATGTAATACTTGCACTGATTATAATGCAAAAAAGGTAATTTTTTATAAGAGCGAGAGGAATTGTTATTTGAAACTTGAAATGCCTAATAAAAGATTTTTAAATTTTCAAAACTAAGATAATTTATAACAGAAAATCGCATAAAACTACAATGATTGATGCAGAATAAATCTGGTGAAACAGCAAGCATCGTTTTACAGGTGCCTCTACTGTGCGACAACGAGTAAAATATTTCAGTTTTCAAAAACGAATACTATATTCACTTTGAAAAAATAAATATACTGGCTGTCTTACCGGTATTCTAGAATGCATTTTAAAGTAAAAATTGGCTGGAGACCCCTCTAATAGAGAATCGCTTGTTTTTATAGCCATGAGAAAACCATTTCTGCGAATTTAAATAAAGGCAGGGAGGGGGGGGGGGCAACTGCCCCCTTGTCGGGACGGACTTAAAAATCGTCGGGAAAATTCTGCTGTCTTGCTAAAACAATTATATTCTTAAAAAAAAAATCACGTTTTTTTATTTTTTTAAATTGAGAATTGATTTAAAACCTAACGACGAGAATGTTTACATTTTACCACCAACTTCCAGTTAGACATCTTTTTCTCATAAGATTTTGTGGGTCATATCTTTTGTTTGTATCCATATGGTAAGTTATTCAACACCCCTGAGGGATAGGGCGAGACAAAAACATACCCCATCGTGCTCACGTGACTTCAGTTTTTCAGACAGACTACAGTGGGTGATCGGTTAACGAACAGATCTGTTAACGAACAAATCGGTTAACGAACACTTTCACGAAAGTTTTTTGCGTTCGGATAACGAACACTTTCAAAAAAGATTTTTTGAGTTCGGACAACGAACGGATAATGAACAAACGAATTCTAACGAACACTTCTCGGCCTGAAGAGAACTTAATATTAAGCATTTGTTATCATTTTGCATACAAAATAAGATCACTGAAAGGGGAAATGTTTAAAGCATGCTTAGTATATTGATAATTACTAAATTAAACTTGAATTAACAATGAATTTAAAGGTCATTCAATAATTATTATTATGAGGAGCTGAAGGAGTAACGAAAATCACATCTGCGACGCAAAGAAGTGCCATCCATGATAAAATGGAGAGGTTGATTTTAGTTTGGATAAATGAACTGGAAATGAAACGAGATGTAACTAGTATGCCTATCATTCAAGAGAAGGCTGGAGAAATTTTTGAGAAATTGAAAGAACAAACTTCAGGTTCGTCATCCGAGGAGTTAGAATTCAAGGCGCTCACCGGCTGGTTTACAAAGTTTAAAAGAAGGTCTGGAATTAAACATGTATTAATGCGTGGTGAGTCTGCTAGTGCAGATAAAGAAGCAGCTGAGAAGTACTGTCTCAAATTTCAAGAATTCATTGAAGTGGAAGGGTATCGTCCACAACAAATATTTAATTGTGATGAAACTGATATGTTTTGGAAGCGCATGCCGATCCGTACCTACATCACGAAAGATGAGAAAAGTGTTCCTGGGCATAAATCAATGAAAGACCGATTGACGTTACTTTTGGGAGCTAACGCTAGTGGTGATATGAAGCTTAAACCACTTCTCGTTTACCACTCTGAGAATCCCAGAGCATTAAAAACAAATTCCATAATTAAGAGCAAATTGCCAGTGATGTGGAGATCGAATAAGAGGGCATGGGTCACGCAGTATCTTTTCAAAGAATGGCTATTTAAAGTTTGTACCCCGAGCATCAAGGACTACCTTGATACCAATGACTTGCCGTTGAAAGCACTGCTGCTATTGGACAATGCCCCAGGACACCCAAAGGATCTTGAAGATAATTTGTTGACAGACTTTCCCTGGCTGACAGTTCAGGTTTTACCTCCGAATACGACTTCTTCAGCCGATGGATCAGGAGGTTATTGCGGCTTTCAAGAAATTGTACACTCACGCACTGTTTCGTCGGTGTTTTGGAGCAAGCTAATTCTCCTCAACAATGACTTTAAAAAAGTTTTGGAACGAAAAATTTGACATTCTTGAAGCTATTCGTATCATTAAAAAGGCGTAGTCAGAAGTCACACAGCGGCAGTTGATTTCTGCTTGGCGGAAGCTGTGTCCATCCTTCGTTCAAGGAGACGGAGGTGATCAGGGAGACACCCCTGAAATTATGGATGAATTTGACAACTGCTAGAGATCTGGAAGTGGAGGTGAACGAGGATGACATAGAAGAGCTCATAATGGGACATGAAGATGAACTGACGACAGAAGAACTCCAAGAAATTTTGAATGAAGAACACCAAGAAACACAGCGAAATGTGTCTCCTTCTGAACAAGAGGCAGACGAAAGAGGACCAATGCCGACATCTGCCATTAAAAATCTTTTGAAAAAGTGGGAGGATGTCAGAGCAATGATCTTAGAATGGCATCCAAACCAAGCTGATGTCAGTAGGGTTGGGGATCTTTACAACGATAATGCTATTAATTACTTCCGGAAAATCCTGAAAAAGAGAGAAAAGAAATCGACATTGGACATGTTCTTCAATGCCCCATAAGCAAAAAATTTAAAGGACTGATTAATATGTAAGACTATATGTATGTATTATTTTTAAAAAAACTTACTAAGAAATCATAAATTTTTTAAAATTTAATTTTTAGGGTCTCCAGAACGAATTTATCGATTTCACATAGAAGTCTATGGTGAATCGATGATCGGTTAACGAACAATTCGGATAGCGAACATAGTCTCGGAACGGATTATGTTCGTTAACCGATCACCCACTGTATATATAATACATGTACACTGAATCTTTTTAATTTGCTCTTAAATAGTGTATATATTTTTGTATAATAAATAATTTCTCATATATGAGTTAAAATAGACTTGTAATCCCCTATACCTACCATGTTGTCGCATGAACTACAATCATGACCTTAACAATTCTTTTTTTTAAAGTGTGCGGGCATAAAAAATAGTTTTTCTACTTATCAGGAAAATACAATTTTTTAATATTATAAAAAACAATTATGAATAACAAAATGGACAAACAAATTACGATTGTAATCCCTTTTTTCGTCGCGCAGGAAAAGTTCTCGTCAAGAAAATGTTTAAAAAAGAAAAAAAAAAAACGAGAAAAATAAGAATTAATTTTTTTACGCCAATTTTTATTATTATTATTATTAAAAGCACCGCTTTTTCCGAAATCGTGAGATGGGGGGATGACAAAACAACACCTTTGAATGGCATATAGTACGTTTACATTATAACGGAATTTATAATACCTCGTTTTAATTTTTCCATTGTTTTTTTCAACTTAAATAATAAATATTCTAGAGCCGATATGGCTTGTATGATTTAGCCCTCATTTACCATTGATGAGTCTTTGGTTCGAATCCCCAGGTTAATTAGTACACTGCTCTTGGTTTGCGCTTAACAACAATTTCGACATGTAATTCATTCAGTGACAGAGGAATCATGTCATGAGTGAGAATAATATTGCCCTCGAACTAATCATGAAATATGTTCCTGCCCCCCCCCCACTAATATAAGGGTGATTCTCACGAAACATGACAATTCGGACCAAAAAATTTCTTCAAATTTAAAGTCTTCAAAATAATCTAAAATTTTTTTGTATACTTCTTTAGCTACACTTATTAATATCTTATAGACAGCAGTGTAGTTTATTGACATTTGCTTGAGAAAAAAAATAAAATAGAAATTTGCCAAATCTTGAATGCCAGGAAAATGACATATTACCTTAGAAGTTTAAAAAACAGTCATTTTAAGTTAATAGTAAGTAACTCAACTTAAGCCTTTATGTTAGATGGACCGCAAATTACTTAAATTAATTCTTTTTATCCACTGTAGAAAGAAACAAAAAAATTTTTGTTGCTGATATGTACAGAATAAAATTGCGTATAATAATCAATCATTAAATAAATAAATAACTTTGATTACATCCAAGCATATTACAATCATACATAAAATTGGTATTAGGTTAATATTTGCTTTCCTTCTTTACAGTATTAGCAGTGAAAAGGAATTTCTGGTAACACTTCAATGTCCTGGCATTCATAAGCCAGGAAAATGACAAATTCGCCATTTTATAGTATATAACTTTACTTTAATTTAATATTTTGGCCGAAGACGTTTATATTCTGCAGAAAACAACAGTATTTCTTAAAATAACTCAGATAAATCTATGTAGTTTTTGTTATTAATGATTTCAAGAAGCCAGGAAAATGACAGGATAAAAATCACTCACCTTGAAAAATTTTTTGAAATAGATTTTGAGCCAGAAAATTGGATTTTTATTCATGCAACAAGACATGCTCAGATAGGAGGGTATCTAATCAATCTATTTACATAAGATATTGATTCCTGGCGCAATCTATTTTGGTTATAAATCACTAAATAAAAGTTGCCAGAAATGTATGGGAAGTTTTGAAGTTAGTTATTATTGGAAATATTGTTTGGGACACGCCAGAAAAATGACATTTTGATATTCAATTAAATTTTTTAAGTATACAAAACAGTCAATGCTAGTGCAAAGTCATTTTGAAATGCTAACAGCAATGCTATTTACTAATTTTTTTTTTAAAAAAAAGTTCTTTTAGTATTATAGTATTAGATCTTGGAGCAAGGGACAGTGAATTGTCATGTTTCGTGAGAATCATCCATAAATCAAATGTAAGCTTGTTACAATTCTGATGTTCTCCATGAAATTGAAATTGTCCTAAAACTTTTACAAGGACTTCCTTAGTACTCTAAGTTCGGTTCAAAATTGCAAAACTACAGGTTTTGACATTAAAAACAAAGAAAAAAAATCATCTGCATGAATTAATACCAGTTCTGAAATAAAGTAAATATCTTAAGTCTTGCAGCAAATCTGATCTTTTTCAATTTTTGGTTATTTACTTACTTATTTTAGGTAAAGTGTAAATTTTATTGTAATGTAACGTAAATGTTTGTAGATTGACGATTAATGCTTGTTCAAATCAATGTGTTTTTAAACTTTAAAAAAAAATGCATTAAAATTAAAAATACTCAATTCAAATAAAAAATAAGGAAAATAAAAATTGCAAATTTTTTTCCAAAATTTTTTCACAGCATATATAATTAGTTTAGCATAATTTTATCACACTTTCCATAGGTGCAAATATTTATTCTTTAAATCAAACCTTCATTTCATCTTTTTGTAAATTTCAACTTTAGTATGCTTGGTATATTGCTGAAAGTCTGATACCTCAAAATATTAATATTTAAGCTACAAATTTTTTTTTTATAACGAGTTAACAAAAATATTGGGTAACGAGGCAAAACTTTGTTTGAGGAAAATACATTTTTTCTGTTATTTAAATTAACAAAGTTATACGAAAGAGAACAAAACGTTTTCATTTATGTCCGATATGGAACGAGAACTTCATCCTTCATCTCACCTTATTTTCTACTACCAATCTTAATTCTTTAAGAGCATATACACCGAATAGCCATTACATTATGACCACCCTGCTAGTAACATGTAGGACCACCTTTAGCCCTCAAAACTGCTAGCACCCGCCGTGGCATTGATTCCACAAGGTGCTGATAGGTAGTCTGAGGTATCTAGTAGTACCAAGCGATCACATATTGGTCCTGCAATTCCCTCACATTGCGAGGGGGTAGCGTGGCAGCACGAATTTGGTTTTCCAAGTAGGACCACAAATGCTCTATTGGATTAAGGTCAGGTGAATTTGGGGGCAAGACATGACTTGAGAGTCACTGGAAAGTTCCTCGACGATTTGACCATGGTGCATTATCCTGTTGGTAAACACCATCCCCCGCAGGAAAAACTGTTGCCATGAATGGGTGAAAATGGTCTGCAACTATGTTCAAGTAGCTCAGAGACGTCAGGGATTGTTCTATGAGGATTATGGGTCCTAGTGTCCCGGGCGAGAAACCATGAAAACCTGGGCGAGCCCATTGTTATAGATGGAGAGTGGTCATAATGTAATGGCTCTTCGGTGTATATGAGGATAACCACCAGCTAAATTATCCTCCTATATAAACATTAAAATATCTTATACTGTTATTAGGAATATTGTCATATACTTCAAATGAATGTACAGTGCGCAAAAAATAAACGAACCCACCTGAATAACTTTTGATCTATTGATCCGGTCTTAATGTTCTATGATCATTCTTAATGGTTCGAGAGGGTGATGTCAAAATTAATTACTTAGTGCAAATGATATTTTAAATTAGGAAATTATACCAAATGCGCTTTCACTGATTAAACATACCTTTTTTTCCAACGGATTCGGATTTCTGACCCCAAAAATATAGGGAGTAGCTGCTATCTGGAAATACGGTCCTAATAGTTTGGTATGGAGCGCGATTTAAAGTTTGGACCCCTTAATGTTAACTTTACTTTTTTCCTATTTCACTATATACCAATATTTTTTCAAGCGAATTGAAAAATTTATGTATACAATTATAAAATTCCTTTCTCTAAAAATAATTTCATGCAAAATATAGCTTTTAGTAAATATTTATTATTTTATTTAATGATAGTCGAAAAACTTTTGCATTGTACGGTAAACAATTTTTATATCATTTGAAAGAATGCAAATTTAAATGGCAAAATACAAAATTTGAGTGAAATCGGCAAAATAGTTCTTGAGAAATAAGGAAAAAGTCGTATTTTTCTATTTTTAGCACTCCATCTCAATTTTTTGTATCTCTTTTTCTGTGATTTAAAGTTCGGAACTATAAAAACAAAAGTAATTTTATATCGTAGAGGAAAGAATGTTTCGAGTTCATATATGTTCTGTGGGGGGGGGGGAGGTGGAAAGTCAGCTTACAGCTCTGCAGAGAAAAGAAGGCAGACAAACAGCTACCATATGCATCTAATTTTTTAAAATGTAAGTCTGTCAATATTTTCTCGGACGCAAAAATAAAGTATTACAGACAGAAAAATTATTATAAATTTTAGCATGATTGTTTGAATTTATATTTCAAGCGAATGGACTAACTTTTTTTTTTTTCAAATGGAGAAATTATTATATATATTAATATTTTAAATTATATAATTATTATATAATTATTATTAATATTTTAGAATCCAGACAAAAAGGAAGTGAAATGAAGCATACACATTAAAGGTCGCAATATACAAACTACCTTTACTACAGTTAATTATAATAACAAAAAAAAATGCATCACCTATACCTAGGTTAATTACAACTAAGTGAAAATACTACTTTTAATAACAAAACTAAATTACATCAAAGATACCATGGTAAACAGAGCTTATTTTAAAATAAAAGGTATTCCTTTATTCCCGCTTTTAATATATTTTAGAATTCAGTCAAAAATAAAGTCAAAAAAGTGTACATATATTATGGGTCGCAATTTGCAAATTTTATTACTATTAATAATAAAAACAAAATGAATCAAATATACCAACGTTAAATACAGTTTAATTCAAAATACAGGATGTTACGTTATTCCCGCCATTTTTATACTTTAGCATCCAGTCAAAAATGAAGGGGGAAAAAAAGCATAAAGATTTGGGGTCGCAATTTACAAACTTCCTCTACAACTATTAATAATAATAACAACAAAATGCATGAAAGACACTCAGATTTAATGGAGCTTTATTCAAAATACAGGATTGCTATTTCCGCTCTTAATATACTTTATATAGAATCCAGTCAAAAATGCAGTAAAAAAAAGTACACACATAAGGGATCGCAATTCACAAACTACCACTACTACTATTGATAACAAAATGCATCAATGATACCGAGGTTAAATACAGCTTAATTAAAAATACTGGATTGTTATTTCCGCTCTTAAGATACTTATTGGCTGGTAGATTGTTGTTTGCGCATGGTTTGAAGCACGCGTGTTCAGATCACGTACACGTGGGGCTAGGCTGAAGAACGCCGTTGTGTCTGGTCTAGACCAGTGGTTCCCAACCTTTTGTGGACCATCGCCCCCCTCTTGGGGTTGGCTGACTCCTATCGCCCCTTTTTTTTTGCTCAAAAAACCATTTATTGTTGCTTGTGAGCAACCAAATACTGAAAATATGCCATGTTATTTGATTTTAATTTAAATTGTAATGCAAATAAGGAGGCACATTTATCCTGTCATTTTTATTAATTAAAAAAAAAAATTTGCATCTTTTTTTTTTCAAAAAGAAATGATATTTAAAACGGAATAATCAAAACAAAAGTGAATTTTTTTAAATTCATATTTTAATGTAATCAAGAAAAAGTAAAACGTGAACAACTAAAATTTGAGAAAAAAAATGAAGAGGGAGAAAGTACATTTTTACCACTTCAATGACTGCCCCGTGCTTGGTGTATTTCAAGTTAGAGCTTGAATGTCAGGTTTTATGCTCGTCAGATTTAAATGCGGGTCTCCTTTGAAGCAAATGTCCAACCTATCTCTTTGCTCTGTGAGCAGCTGGAAGACAGAACTAAATCCTCTCTCCACTAAATATGTTGACGGGAACGAGATGAAAAGCGGCTCAGTTTGTTTCCACAATTGTGGATAAGCGTCCATAAGCTTTACTCAAGCTAACTCGTAACCGTATTTTTTAAAGACGACTTAAGCCTCACAGCCATACTTCAAAACTAAAAACTCAGTTTACAAAGAGGAAGTGAGCTTATCCACAACTTCAAAAGAGAAAGGATCGAAAATCCAATCCAGAATTTCTAATTTCATCAAATCTTTAAATCTTGATTCCATAAATGATCAAGGTGATCAGTAAAAATTAAGATTTTATTTTCGAGAATCTCGATATCTGCCATTGAACACTTTTTAATAGTTGGAAATTGCATTAGCTATTTGCGACCAATGTTTGATTTGTAGATATCAAATTTGGCGATGAATGAAGATATGATTCCCTTTGCCTTGATAATGTTCATTTTATTTCCTTGAAGTTTTACGTTGATTTCCTTCATTTTTTCAGAACTATGAGTGAGGTACGCAGTTTCCAACTTGCGTTGCTTCAAACTCTTACTTAAAACAGGATCAGTGGTGTCGAGAAACTCAGTAACCGAATCCAGCAATTCGAAGAAACGGCTCAGTTTCCTTTTGAAAGCCATCTCACAGCTGTATGTAGGAGCAGGAATTCGAAATCTTCATCATTCTGATGGCAAAGTTCTCGGAACAAACGGTTATTAGGAGAATTAGCTTTTATTTTATTGATTCCAGAAATAACTAATTTTTCGCAGCCAAAAGTTGACGATGAATGACATTATGAATGGGGAGATAACTTCCAGTACTTCTTTTTTAAGGTGACCCAGAAACCCAGTATAACAACCAGACATGGTTAGAGCACCATCTGTTGCACAAGCACTTACATTTGTGAGGGGAATTTCTTTTACCTAAAAATAATCTTTGACCAATTTAAAAATCGACTATCCTTTTATATTTGTGTACAAAGTTCTTGGAAACAGCATTTCCTCGTCCTTACTCTCATTTATGAATCTCAAGTAAGCTAAAACAGCTCTGTTATCTATCACAGTTGATTCATCAATCTGCAACACAAATTTACCTTCTATCAGAAATGTGATGAGTTATGATTCATTGTCGGCGGCCATCTTATCAAACAGTATTATTGCTCGGAGGAACAGAGTGAGTTATCAGATTTCTGCCTGCGATACCAAAACGTATGACGAAAACGATCCTGCACTTGAATTTTTTTTAATTTTTAACTATCATAATTCTTTGTCTACGCCAGAACCATAGGTTTCATATATATTCTCAATTTCAATCTCAAATAGCTTTTATTATTAATATTATTAACAATTTTTAACTTTTGAGTACTCGTTGCCCCCTGATCGCCTCCCTACGGATTATCGCCCCCTTGAGAAGCTCTATCGCCGCCAGGTTGGGAACCACTGGTCTAGACTATGTAGCAACAGCACGAGGCGGTCAATGTCGTAGGCACAAATTCCTAGTGAATTTTTCATTGCTTTCAAAGTACGCGTGTTTCTATCGAGGTGGTCGTTTCTGTCGAGATACACGTGTGTCTTGGTCCTTGAAGATCCCTAATATCTCCTCTAAGTTTAGATCTCGTACGAAAGTCAAAGGGGTAGAGTGCAGGCTCGTCGCTACCCGATTCGAGAGGGGGGGGGGGTGTTGAAGTTTATTTTGCCAATCGTCATATATATATATATATATATATATATATATATATATATATATATATATATATATATATATATATATATATATATATACATAGGGAATCGATTATCCGGAACGGTCGGGACCATCGCTATTCCGGATAACTGATTTTTCCGATTTTCTGAATCGCTACAATAAGCCGTTTTTTTAAATTGTTAAACCCAACTAAAAAAAAAAAAAAAATTGGAAATAATCTTAAAAATAAGAAAAAACGATGAAGTAATACACTAATGATTATTTCCAAAATGATGGTAAGGTAAACATCTTTAAAAAATGAAAGAAAAATCGCAAAATCTTATGAGGAAAGAAATTTTTTTTTTTTTAAAAATAGCGAGGAAATTTATCGAATTTCGTTCCGGTTTTTTGGTTTTCCGGTTTTCTGATTTCCGGATAACGGGTTCTGTACTGTATATATATATATATATATATATATATATATATATATATATATATATATATATATATATATATATATATATATATATATATATATATATATATATATATATTATACACACACACAATTTGTATTTGGCTAGAGCTTGATAATCAAAGGTAAAACAAAAATAAATAAATAAATAAATAAAAGAGTTCAAATGCGCAGCAAAACTTGATCTTCCAAAGTTTATTTAAAATCATTTCAACTAGTTATAAACGTAATGTTATTCATTGAAATAATTTTTACAACACTTAAAAATGCAACCGCCATAAGTGTATAAATGTGGTATTATTGATAACTAAATTGTACCAGTAATTATTCAAAATAATAAAAAAAATA